>NW_026933886.1:0-5926 GCF_032062105.1 Saccostrea cuccullata
ATAATTGATTGCTTTATTTCAGTTAAATTATACCTTGACATTGAATTACTAGTACCTAAACATCAGGCGCGTTGTCAAATATTTTCCTTAGTTAACCTAAAGTACATGTATTGTCAAAACTGATAATACGGTGCCTGAGAAAAATGCAGGGAAAACAGAAAAATTGTCTTATTCAAGTTCGCTTTTATTTCTTTGTGTTAATAGATTCGCATGTTGCTAAAGTTTTATACTTCACTCCTATCCAACGATTATATTTAGGACCATATTACATTGTAAATTAGTTTGCATCTTCTTGTTTCTTTTCCCAGATGCTTCAGTTCAGAATTTCATCAATCAATTACGTAACAGTGTTAAGTAGAGAATCGCTGTACATGAAATAGTTTGAGAAGCAATAAAAGCTTTCAATAACAGCAAGGGAATGGTCAGCATGTGTTACGCTCTGTCAAGATTGTTATCGTCAGGGTTAGGGTTATTAATACACGCCCATTAAGTGATCAAAGATCTTCCCACTGATTTCACCATTTACAACCTACATTTTATTCTGTTTGTTGAATAAAAAAAATCAGTTATGTCATTTAACATATAAAACATTACTTGAAAAATGCTGACCCGGGATCTTGAAATATCTTAAGCCTACGTCGATCGAAATTTTTATTTTACAATCCCCCCCCCCCAGCTTGAAAAGTGGGGGGTATATAGTAATCGGTATGTCCGTCTGTTACGCTTTGGGGTACCCATCTTTTATCCGCAACTCCTCTCATACCACTGAAGGAAATTTAATGAAACTTTCTCAAAATTTTTATTACATATTGCCATTGTGCACCTCCTATTTTACTTTTTGATCTGACATATATATATTTTGTATTTTCCAGAGCAAAACATGAATACTTCCATTATATTCATATGGGAGGCGGGGGTATTATTTAGTGAGCTCATCGCTCACAGTTCCTCTAGTTTTATAATAAAATGTTGTAAAAGTCAAGCATACCAAAAGGGTTAGGGTTAGGGATATTTTTAACATTGCTTTACAGAGATGTTATATGCAAATGAAGAAATAAATTCCATAATAATAAATATTTTATCGGCGATTAAAAACTTTACTTAAGTCTAAATAAGAGTCTTAGTTTGTTTTGTCTGGTGCCAGGAGCTTCAATTTAAAGTTATTTGTACATTATTGTATACAATATTGAATATGCATGGTCTCTTAAAGATATAGATTATCGAACGAAAGAAATTATTTAACATAATTTATTATTTCTGTCCGCTTTATGAATTTAAGCAAACCACGTCAGACAAGCTTTTTAGGAAAGCTAATACTTGTATATATCCTATATCCCAAAACAGTCAAATGTTGAACAATCGCAGGAACACATATACGTTGATAACAGATACTATACTGTCAGTGCGAATTCATATAAATCAATGAAAACCATGTAATTTAATCTAAACTTATAAAATCTTCAGACATGCACAACTATCACTGCACACAACATGTTATCAGACGAGGCAATGGGAGTCTGCAATCTCGCAAGTTTATGAACAGTCAACTTCCAGTTTCCTTTGGCTGATCGGGGTGCCCGGAACATGATGAAATGTGGTTTTAAAAATTGTCAGAATTGTTCCTGAGCCTCTAAAATGCTTTGATAATGTTCATAGTTTGTAGATTTTACAAAACAATCCTCTTGGGGTATTCTGCGGGAAACGACCTAAACATGCTGACATTCGCTAAATCAAAGAAAAGTTTACGAACAATTTATTTATTTCAATTGAAATAGATTTATCAATACTCAGACTTATTAATTAACAATAAATTTCCCTTCAGTTCCATTTAATGTGTAATTTGCATTTTACGACTTGCATAATGTATGGAGACCCATTGACCACGTAAAATGCTGACAAGAATGCATCCTTAAGGATATACGATCCTCAGCCAGAAAGGATAACTCCAAAAATCAATATCTAATTTGAAATGCATCAAAATGAAGCTTGTAAATGAAATTTTATCATGCAACAATTTTCATTTTATTCATCTTTATAAGATTCAAGGTCTTTGAAAGTCTTAGAAAAGGTCTTATAAAAGTTGACATTTGTACCCTATAGAAGGAGAAAAAATAAATACAGTTTTAGAGAAATAAGATTTTCTTCAATCCAGGCTTATATACCACCGCTTATTAGCATGATATGAAATACCATGTGATTTGTGGTGTCTTGCAATGATAGCAAAAGCCTTTTACACTATGTACTATAGAGTATGTGACGGATATGAAGACAAAAAATACCAAATAAGTATGAAAATCATGACAATTTCTCTGAATGCCTGGATACCTATCGTTTTCTACCCTAAAATATATTTGCTGATCAATTTGCAATTAGAAAATGCATTGCTGATATTCCAATTCGTTTTTTCTGCAAAAATATTTGAGATTTGACAATTTTCCCTATATAATATGATTAACGTTAATCTATAACTTTAAAGAAATATTGTGGATAAATTTACATAACTTAGTGGATTCAGAGATACTTTTACGAGTATTTTTAATTACTTAACTGCTAATTTTATATACCTGAGGATCGGACTACCTTAATTTTATCCTTCCTTTTTTTTTCTTTAATAATTTATCTTGAGTACATTTTTATTCTAAATTATTTTAAGAGTCAAAATCAGCAAGCATCGAGCATTTACTTAAAAAATGTGGAAAGTGGCATAGAAACAGATTTGGTTAAAACTCATATATAAATTTTCAGAACAAAGGGTTTGATATAAAAAAGCAACCAAAAAATAATTTTCCGCATTGTTGCTATGGAAACCACGCGCCTTTCAGATAGCATGTTTTGTACTTTATCACGACACATGAATTTATGGTTAAACAAATATATTTTTATTACTAGTCATTAAAAAAAGCTTTTTAGATTATTATTTTATTTATATAAATATACTCTATTTTATCAACTGTTGGTTTTTGAAATTCCCTTCACCTTTGGATAAATATAACTAGCTTTTGGAGGTTAATTTTGCTTTAAAAATCAGCAAATTTGAAGTACTTTATAAGAAATCTACAACCACATTAAAGCTTATCAACATAAAATATTTAAAAAACAGTGTTTCTTCTAGAAGAATCAAGAAAAAAATCTGCAGGCAACTAAAGCATTTATATATGATAATTGATTTAAATCCATAATTTTCTGTAACTTTTGCTTCAAATTACCTCCCTTTGGTGTAGCTCTCTAACATAGGAGGAATAAACGGTAGTTTGCTTACCTTGTTTTCAATAAGAATGTAAAGAAGACTACATGTAGCAGAAAATTACAAACTTGGAGCAGTCTGAGCCTCAGTTTTGGCATTTTCATGAGTCTTTATTACGGTGAGTGATTGAATTTTTTTTTTTACAATTCACCATTACAAGTTACTGAAGAATGTATAGCATAAATTAACCATGCAGTAAAATATCTATATCACTTGGCAAATGTTTTTTCACATTTTAATTTAATTCTGATTGATTATGTTAGCATTACTTTAGTATTTTATGACAAAAAAGAAAAGATTATGCATGGCCTGAGGAACCAGGAGGAGGGTGGTATGCCCCCCCCCCCCAAAAAAATATAGCCGATATTAAACTATAATATGAGCAAATGAAATTAACCCCTCCCCCAACTTAGATTGTATCTACGGGTCTAACGTGAAAAAGTTGGTCATGATCAGTCACATAACTGTATCCCAAATTATAAAGTTTAATTTGAATTTTGTTTAATTTTAATTTGTTGCATTCACGGAATGTATGTAACCAAAGTCACTCACCACTGTCACAAGATATAATGATTATAACTGATAGTCGGGTAAATAAAATTTTTGTTTAGTAGATATCTTTATTTACCATTTAAGATAATACCTGCTCTTTACATGAAAAATTATGAATTTATGAAAACCACCACTATATGAAATATTTGTAAAATGGAATGACCTTTGTTATGGCATCCGTAAGAAAAATGAAAAAGGAGCAGGGGGTTAACTCTGTACTTAATATATTTTAGTTTAGGAAAGGGGATTACCTTGGAAGTATTGTGATACAGACAAGTGTATTATGCAGTGGACTAGTGGTAACTGAATAGTATATATACCACAGTAAAATAACTAGTGCTAATTGTAACGGGGACCGTTACAGATGTTCCCCAAACGCTCCCCAACTTCCTTTTGGTGCCACATTCCCTGTAAGCTTCATTAAATAAGACAAACTCTATGCATTTGAGGCTTTAACAACATTTACCCAGAAAGTACCAGGTTCATTCAAATTTTAGAATTCCACGCGTGCGCATGTGAATGCATGTGCGTCAAGACCATATCATCTTGTCTATACAATCTATATATTTCAATATACTAAATATTAAAGTATTTAATCCGAAAGTATAAAAAAAATACGCTCATTAAACTGTATTTTTGATTTTACTCATTTCACGTAGAAGCACGTGCATACATGAGCATGATGGCATACCTTCTTGTAGAGGTCCACTACATGTATCTATGTTCTAATTCCCACCCCGTTTGATTGAAAACCAAGGGAGTTATAGCTGTTTAAAGTTTCAGCCAATCAGATTGCAGTGCACGTACACGCACGTGTATGCATGTGCATGATGACTATACCATCTTGTAGAAGTCCATTATATCTATTTATGTTCCAAATCCCATCCTGTTTGGTTGAAAAGCAAGGGAGTTATAGCTATTTAAAGCATAAGCCAATCAGATTGCAGCGCATGTGCATGCACGTGTTTTCATGATAATTGCTATACATCTTATTGTAGGATATCCTAATACATGCCTATCTTTAAAATTTCAAAAGATTTCGTCAAAAAACAAGAAAGATATTGAGACTTTAGTTTCAACCAATCAGAGCGAAGCGCACGTGCATGCGCGTGAGATCTTACTTTTTTTGACCATGTCATTTTGTTTATGCTTCTAATATATACTTATAATATGAGTTTCAAAGCATTTCATCAATAATTTAAATAGTTACGTCTGTATCAATTATATTGGACATTTCTCGTGTTGCACGTGCGAGCTCTTGCAAGCACATGTGCATGCACATGCTTTCATGATAAATCTTATAATACAGGCTTTAGATCTCCCTAATATATGACTATGTTCAAAATTTCAAATGATTTTATCAAAAAACAAAAAAGATATTGAGACTTTAGTTTCAGCCAATCAGAGCGAAGCACACGTGCATGCGCGTGCGATCTTGCTATTTTGACCATGTCATCTTGTGCTTACTGCTAATTTATCCTTACATTATAAGTTTCAAAACATTTCGTCACAAAATAGAAAAGTTACGGTTATATCCATTTTATATTGGTCATTTTAAGTTTTGCACGTGCGCGCTCTTGCAAGCACGTGCGCGCAAAATGACCTTGATTCCGCAAATCACAGGAGTTCGCGTACCTATCAATTTTACCGAAAATTTCAGGAAATAAAAAAAATACGTAATACCTATAATAATAACACAAGGAGTGCAACGCCTTTTAGGTCACCGGGGAACCCCTCGCTTATAACCAGGCTGTCGCACAATCATTTTTCAATTGAATATTATAAAACACAAACCAATCTTTTCGGAAGGGACCATTCTTTATGCCTGTTAATGCATGTGATTTTAAACGCATGACTTACACCAGCAACAGTTACTTTTTCCTACAACTTCGCTCAAACATTCGTTGTCCGCGACGCCATGACGTGACGTATTACTATCACAGGTTCGCAGTGAATTAATGTACTTGTAATGATAATGAAAATATTTCTATTTAAAACAAGTTTTGTTTATTTCCTTAAAATATTAAATTACAAACGTATAGAGAGTATTTGTTATTAAGAATTATTTTTATGTTGAGGATTTCTAAACTCAAGGGAAGCAACTCTACCCAAAATGTCAACAGTGGAATT
>NW_026933887.1:0-25000 GCF_032062105.1 Saccostrea cuccullata
TCATCACAACATGAATTGGTAACGATCCTCTAAAAACTAATGTCCAAATAACTGTATCTCACTTCCATTCTCAATGACCGTGTAGTGTAGGACAGCATTGTGAGAATTCCATTGGCATCGAAAGCAAGTTTTCAAACTTGCGTAGATTGCCGAGCAGTCTAATGTGCTGTTCCTGCACTGCTAGGAGACAGATTCCATAGGTCGAGAGTTCAACCCTGGGCTGGAGCTGAAGTGAGTGTCCTTGTAAAAGTGAATTTCTCTGTGCTTTCTATATTAATATTTCTTCACTTAGGGCAGCTATATTAGTTTAAGAGTTGTTGTAATTTGTGCTTTATAAATAAAATTAATTTCATCACAACATGTATTGGTAACGATCCTCTAAAAACTAATGTCCAAATAACTGTATCTCACTTCCATTCTCAATGACCGTGTAGTGTAGGACAGCGTTGAGAGAATTCCATCGGCATCGAAAGCAAGTTTTTAAACTTGTCTAGATATCCGCGCGGTCTAACGCGCTGTTCCTGCACTGCTAGGAGACAGACTCCATAGGTCGAGAGTTCAACCCTGGGCTATATATATATATAAGATCAAGATATGCAATTCCTTACAATTAATAAATTCTGTGATATATTGATTTATGTATATTTGTGTACTGGCAAATGTAAATATATAGCAGGAAAAGGTTTATTGACAATAATGTTATAATACTGTCCCATAAAAATAACCAGCATTGCAGACAAGCAAAAACAAAATTGTCTATCTTTCTTCCCAACCAATAATGAATTGTTTCTGTCTGTACATAGTGATATTATAATAAACATATGAAGTAAACATTTCACCCTATCCCTGCCCTCTTCGCTTGACACACAGATACACTTCTTATTTATTAACCAATGTGCAGATGCCGAACATGCATATCAAGCTCTTTAAAATGGGCCTATGGTCAATCTTTGGTATTAAAATATGATTATGTTATTGGTTAGAAAAATAAAAAGACAATCACAAATATGGCAAATAAAGTTAAATCAATACTTTATAATTACTGTACAGTGTATTCAATATAACTAAAGTCAAAATCAGAAAAAAGCAATACATTTAGATGTATTTATGTCCGTAAAAGCCCTAACGTTGGTCTCATCGTTTTAGTTCTTAATATTTTCTGCAGCGTGTTTCCTATGTTGGTTACATGTATATATATGAATCAATTTTTTGATCTATTTTGTTAAACACAATAAAAGAAATATTATTATATTTTTTATAATACTATTATATTTTTTAATATTTTTTCATTACAGTTTGCGGTGTCTTCATTGCAAAAATTAAATAACTCAAAATGTAATATCAAAAAGCACCTTGATCTCGACTCAAATAACGTAAAATGTCATAATCTAAGAATCATGTTATTAGGGGGCCGACTATAGTTATGTTCCCCAAACGAAGTTGGGGAACATATTGTTTTTACTCTGTTTCTTATTATTATTATTATTATTATTCCTGGGAAAATTTTGTCCTTGAGTGATCTTGTAAACTACACATCCGACTAAGGTAAAATGTTTTTAGGGTCAGTAGACATGTTATGTAGATTTGCCGAACAAAGGTCATTTTGCGCGCACGTGCTTGCAAGAGCGCGCACGTGCAACACGTGAAATGACCAATTTAATTGATATAGGCGTAACTTTTTTAATTTTTGATGAAATGCTTTGAAACTCATAATGTAAAAATATATTAGTAATATAGACAATATGACATGGTCAAAATAGCAAGATCTCACGCGCATGCACGTGCGCTTTGCTCTGATTGGCTGAAACTTAAGTCTCAATATCTTTCTTGTTTTTTGAAGAAATCCTTTGAAATTTTGAACATAGCCATGCATTAGGATATCCTACATTATGGTATATAGAAATTATCATGAAAACACGTGCATGCACGAGCGCTGCAATCTGATTGGCTGAAACTTTAAATAGCTGTAACTCCTTTAGTTTTCAACCAAACAGGATGGGATTTGGAACATACATATATAAAATGGACTTCTACAAGAAGGTATGGTCACTATGCACATGCATACACGTGCGTGTACGTGAGCTGCAATCTGATTGGCTGAAACTTTAAACAATTATAACTCCCTTGGTTTTCAACCAAACAGGATGGGATTTGGAACATAGATAGATGTAATGGACTACTACAAGAAGGTATGGTCACCATGCACATGCCTACACATGCGTGTACGTGCGCTGCAGTCTGATTGGCTGAGATTTTAAACAGCTATTACTCCCTTGGTTTTCAACCAAACGGGATGGGATTTAGAACAAAGATAGATGTAATGGACTTCTTCAAGAAGGTATGGTCACAATGCTCATGTATGCACGTGCGTGCACGTGAAATGAGCAAAATTAAAAATACACTTGAATGAGCGATTTATTTTTATACTTTTGGATGAAATACTTTAATATTTAGTATATTAAAATATATATATTATGTAGACAAGATGATATGGTCATTACGTACATGATTCACATGCGCACGCATGCAATGCTATTTGAATGAGCATGGTACATTTCTGGGTAAACGTTGTTAAAGTCTCAAATGCATAGAGCTTGAGTTGTTTAATGAAGCTTACAGGGAATATGGCACCAAAAGGGAGTTGGGGAGCGTTTGGGGAACATCTGTAACGGTCCCCGTTACAATTAGCACTAGTTTCAATTGCGAAAGATTTCGCGCATCATAGTTAAATGAAGCGTATTTACTGTTTCAATGAAACTTTTTTTCGCTTCAATATTAAAATTAAACACAATTTAGGGAATAACTATCTTCTGATATGGTATTTGCGACCGTTAATGCTGATTTAACGGTCGCAAACTGAGTTTTACCGGCGACGCGTAAGCGGAGCCGGTAAAACGGATGTTTGCGACCGTTAAATCAGCATTAACGGTCGCAAATGCCAAATTAGAAGTTTTAGATATTCCCAATCTAATGCAATCAATGCATTTTGTCTAATGTTTACGTCTTATTTTGTTAAATTTTGTTACATGAAATACGTCACGGAGCATTGTATTTTTGCGTCGCTCTATTATGACGTCACAATGAAAAGGCTTTCACGCTCGTTAATGCTCGTTTTACTGCTGCAAACATCAGTGTATCAGCCAATCAAAGAGTGTTTTTCAAAACAACTGCATTATAATAATAAATTATAGGTATGAAAATTTAATTAGAATTTGATATAATTGATTTTTTAACAAATTTTACAAATGATAGGTAGGTTGACGTCGTTGCATTGTGTTTTGACGTTATGATAACCTGCAGCTCTTAAAGAAAGGTTAATAAAAATATTATTCAAGAAAAAGTAATAAAGATATGCTTTTGAAATTTAAAGCTTAAAAATGTTAGAATATCTCCAATAGTTTTATTATGTTTTCATGTGAATCCATTGTGAACGTCATATTTTGTAATACGCTCAAAAAATACTAAAATTTGATATTTTTGGCATTTTGAGATGCCCCCTCTGTTAACAAGAGGGTAGAACTTTGTGTTTCTTACATATATTGTATAATGTAGTATTACTCATTAAATAGGTTTGGCGGTGAAAAGAAGAAACCCATCTGAACTGTAAGCCAAGCTTTCGGAGGAATCCTTTTCTTTGGCTAATTAAAAGGTCGCTCTAATCTGACCCAGAGTGGGATGTTGTTAGATGTTTGGGAAGCAGTAGCGGACGCGAAACTTCTAATTTTAATTAGATTACTTGCATCTGTGATATGGTTTTTGAATGTAATTTGTTTAACTTTTAAGTAAATTGTTACAATATTCAGAATTTGTTTTTTCTATGGTGATATTGCGCAAAGATATGCCTACTTAAGAGGCCACTTTATAAACATGGGAAGTGAAACAATCAATTTTCTCCTTAAATTTTGTGAACATGATGCATATGTAATACTTACTGATATCATCTCCAATAGGAAGATAATAGTCAGGATCTTTGAATATATGGTTGATGATAATCACGACGTGTCCTGTAAAAGAAAAAAAGTAGCATAAAACAATGTCTAGTCCGAGAACCTGGGGCGAAGGATCAAGTGAGCAAAATTTGTCTGTTGTCTGCCGTCTTCGTCGTTATCTTCGTCTTTGTTGTCGTTGCTCTTTGTCTGTAATTTTTTTTTCATATTTCCATTTTCTTCTCAAGAACGACTGGACCAATTCAAACAAACTTCCTTCAAAGTACCTTGAGTAAAGAAGATTCACGTTTGTTTTTTTTTTTTAAAGGCCACGCCTTCTTTCAAAGTGAGATATTTATGTGTAAGTGAAAAATTGATGGAATTTTTTTTTTAAATCTTTTCAAAAACCTCCGGGCCAGTAAAGATTAAACTCATGCAGATCATCCTCAGATTATTTACATTAACGTTTGTACAAATCATGAACCCCAGGGGTAGGTTGGGGCCACAATGGCTTATCAAAGTTTTACATATGATTATATTTGAAAAATCTTTAAAAAATATCCTTCTCAAGAACTGTTGGGACTGGAAAGATGAAACTCATATTGAATCATTCTCAGATAGTGCACATTCAAGTTTGTTCGAATCATGACTCCGGGTGTAGGATGGGGCCACAGTGGTCGATCAAAATTTTACATAGGAATATATATAGGGAAAATCTAAAAAAAAATCTTCTCAAGATCCTTAGGAACAGGAAAGATGAAACTCATGTTGTATCATACTCTAGTGGTTTACATTCAAATTTATTCAAATCATGACTACATAGGGTAGGATGGAGCCAAATGGCCGATCAGAGTTTTACATACGATTATACATGTATAGGGAGATCTTTTAAAAAGATTCTTCTTAAGTACGGCAAAGTACGCAGGTACTGTAGGTTCTAGTTAGTTCAAATTATAACCCTTATGATATACGTTGGGGCCACATTGGGGGATTCAAGTTTTACATTAAATCATATTCATTTTTTCCGTTGTTTTAAAGAAGGGCAAAGCCATGATTAATAATATTCATATGGAAGCATCTTAAGGAAGTGTAGAATAATATTTGTTCAAATCATAACCTCAAAGGGTAGGGAAGGGTCTCAATGGCCAATCAAAGTTTAACATAGGAAAATGAAGGGAAAAACTGTTAATATCAGAAAAGCTATGTTAAATCATATTGACATGTAAGTATTCTCAGGTAACGAAGACTCAAATTTGTTCAAATCATAATTACCCTAAGGGATAGGGAGGAAAAACAATGGGGAATCACAGTATTATGCAAACACAATGTTAAATAAAAAATCTATAAAAAAAATTTTCTCAAGAACTTTCTAACGAAGTTATCTGCTATATATATCTTGATAAGTTATATCAGGGAATATATAAGCTTAGTTAAAGACACGATAAAGGATAAAACTACAGTATGCAGTTAAACAGTTAAACCAACTAGAGCCGAGCTCGTTGCAAAGCAACGAATAGGTCTTCCGTTGGAGCTACGGAATGGAAGACGTAACCTTGAGTCTAGGTCAAACAATTCTAAAGTTATGAATAAATAAGCAACCTAGAGGCTTGTTAAGGAAGCGACTTACAATGCTTTTACAGGAAAACGACTGTAAAGGAATATTATGTGCATGACCTTGAACTTTCTAAATGAACTTGCGACAAGCAATGACAAACTCTGTTATAAAAATACATAATCTGTGTTTTACCGACTGGAAAAGTTTCCGTATGTTTTTTTTTTTAGATATTCCTTTAGTCTACATATCTACCCAAAACAACTCATCTTAAGTGACCTTGAACTTGAGTGAAGGTCATGTCCCACCCTGCATTATATTAGCAATGTTTCACTGGTATAAATACGATTGAGAATTTAAAGTTTTTCTGTCAGTAACAGTGACTTGTCCAAAAGACTGGATATGTTCAGTCAATTTTTTTTCTGAACATATATCGAATCCAAAGAATTTATTACTAGAAATTAGGGATGGCAATTTGTAACCGGTTAACCGATTACTCGGTCGGAACGATGGCAATCGGTTAGAAAATCTGTAATCGGTTACTCGGAAAAAAAATAAAACTGAACTTGATTTTATTAAAATTCATTAAAAAGAGAAATAGGATTGGAAATTAAGCGCTTAACAAAACTATAAAAACTGATTCGGAGATAATTATGGCTTTCCTGATTTAATTTAATTAAGTTCATAAGGGTAATTGATCAGTTTTATAGCGTTAATTATTCTGCAAACATCATGCTGTTACCCAGTCCTTCCTGTTTTTCTTTAATGATTTTAATTATATTTATTACATAAATTAGAACGTGAATTGCGAAATGGAAATTGTCGTATTTAGTTCTTTATCTAATTAAATTAAAAGATCATATAAATTAAGTGCAAAAGTTTTGCATTATTGATGATTATAAAATTTTCCATGCTCTGAAAATTTAGCTTGAGGATTTCTTTATTTTTTTCTAAATTATTCTAAAAACAATATTAATATAACTAAAGGTATTTTCCGATACAGAACCAAGACAAATGGAATGTTTTAACTTCACTTATCTTTTACAGTCTTTCTGTGTACATACGAAATATAGCTACAGTACATGTATTTTGAAAAAAAAAACTATAATGTGTGTATTTTGATACAATTAACCGGTTAATCGGTCGGAACGTCTTGCGGTTAACCGATCAGCAATTCTGCATTCGATTGCCATCCCTACTAGAAATATATCTATAGGACATGAATGCCCCGCCCAGTGTATATTAGTAAATAATGCAACATTAAATCTGTATAAGTGTATTGACGTTTGTTGAGAATATATCTAATAGTTTCTTAAAAGTTGAAATCTTAAAAATGGATATAGATTATAAAAATCCGTTCATATAATGCATATAGACATAAACTTACATAAAATATCTCAAATGGTTTCTTAAATAGTAAGCAAATTGCAAATTTAAGGCAAGTGGTGTCAAGGTCACAGGAAAGTGAAGATCAAATTCATCTGAAAATGTATCAGGATACTAAAGTTTAGTAAAGATACTAAAGTTTGATAAAAATTCTTCAAAACCGAAGGTCGCCCGTGAGGCACAGTGGTTAGAGCATCTAATCCACACTAAGGTTTGGTAAGCTCTCATAAGTGTGTATTAGTATATGAAGTTGAGTAAAAATATATATTTTTCTTCAGAACTGTATGAGCTAAATACTAACTGAATTACATGGACGTAGCATCAGGGGGGGGGGGGCACTTTTTTCATCAACATTACCTTTAGTAAAGGAAATGTTAATTGAAAGGATGGTTGGCCTTCCCACTTTTTACCAGAGTATATTGATATGAAGGAATTGTAGGAAAATGTAGCAAAAGTAGTTAAAAAACTTTTGGAAGTCCCCTGTTGATCAAATTTGGAGACTTGTGAAATAATGCGTGGAGACCGATCCTATCAAGGTCTTGTGTCGTGGTACATGTAGGTGCTGGCATGAAAAGGATCCAAAGCACCTGATTCCATCACGTATAAAACTTGAAATTAATAAATGCACAAGCAAATACGATTGATTAAAACAAATATGAGATAAAGTGAAATAAAATACCATATAACAAGTAATTTTTACTGCTGTATATTTTTACGAATTTCGGTCCAAACATGGTGATTTCAATTTTTACATGTTGATCTTTTACGAATTGAATATGTCCGTAAAAATTAAAAACATCAGACTAAAATTCCAGATCATATTGAATGCATTCGTACAAATAATGTGTCCAAAAACTCTATGAGAGAGAGAGAGAGAGAGTTATCAAATTGATATATCAGTATAAACAATGCAACAAATTACAAAGTGAATTGTATAGTTTTTTAATAACCTTTATATACATAAGCAATGTACCATTGTGGCAACGCACTTTGAAAAAATTACGCACTTTGAAAAAAAATTTTCAAAGTGCGTTAAAATTGGGACAAAATCAACGCACTTTGAAAAAAAGATTTCAAAGTGCGTTAAATTTTGGACCAACTCAACGCACTTTGAAAAAATTTTTCAAAGTGCGATAAAAGTCCACATCAATATATTTAACCATGGAGACACTTAACGCACTTTGAAAAAAAAATATCATGTTTTAGTCATGGAAAGATTTTATTTATCATTTTCTTTCAAAAAACTAAGCCTAACTGTAACCTCAAAAATGAATTGATTTACTCCCGTCGAAAAGAGGAGAAGACGGGTATAAGATCCCTGAGTCCAAATCTTTATCTTTCCAATACACAGGTGTCGGTAACAAACGGGGAAGGGGAGCAATAAACCTAAAAATGGTACGCTGCATTTTCAATGCTTATACGATGTATTTATATTTTCAAAATAAGTGGGGGGGGGGGGGGCTAAACCCCCCATCCCCTCTCCTGGACTATCGCCCAGTCTTGATGCCTATGCTATAATCAAAGCATTCATATAATTATGTATTTACCTAACTGGTATGACGTTGAAAACTTTCAATATAATATGAGTTAATTAAAACAGATGAATACTAGAAATTTTTAAGTACAGTAAAACTTATGAGAGAGAAAGAATTTTCATTGCTTTGAACAAATTGGCCCCTTTTTATTATGATAAATCCTAAGTTGCTTGAGGCTGTCCTCTGTTAGTGCCCCCTATACACTTACTACATCTACTTATCAAAGACTAGAGTAAAAAAAGAAGAAACGAATTAATGAACTTAAATAATCGTCACTGTTTTTGTTCAAGACACTTTTTTCCCTTTTATTTTATCAAAATCTTAAATATTTAAAACGTCAATAGAGAGGTTGAGATCTTAAACTTGTACGCGTACGTGTACTTGTAAAAATTTGGACGTACATGTACACGTTATTTTTAATTTGTCTGTTGAGATTTTTATGAAGTGTAACATGTACGTGTACACTGCGATCGGTGTCTCTGTTTAAACTATTTAGAAAGTTTTTTGTCGTCAGTTTGTAAACAAAACTTGATAAAAATAAGTGCTCGTGAAAGTAAACATCCTATATAATGTGTATCAATCACATTTTCACACTTAAATTGGCTAATTTTTATTATTAAAGCTACACTTTTTCACTTACGTGTAGATTCCATTCTACAAATCTTACGAACGTGTAGCAATATTGACGTCACTAAATTGATGACATAATACACAGAGAATTTAGGTTATTCCCCTTTTAGACGTACCCGTACACGTACACGTTTGAAATCGCAACCTCTCTAATATCTCAGGTCCTACAGTGACTTTATCATTAAAAAGTTATCAAACCAGGATCTATTATTTATCATACGGACTATTTGAAGGAATATTGATCAATCTTTACATTTTTTTTTAAGTGCATTAATATGGTCGATATTAACGCACTTTGAAAAAATATTTTTTTTTTTCAAAGTGCGTTAGCTTGGTCCCAAATTTTAACGCACTTTGAATTTTTTTTCAAAGTGCGTAATTTTTCAAAGTGCGTTGTAACATACCATTCATTTATTCATGTCTTTTAAACACATAGCTAGGCACACGTGCACGTCTAGTATATTTTCAGAAAACACTATTTATCAGAAGTTATGCGTCTCGAAAACAAAAAAAATTGACGGTGTTAATAATTTATATACAAGTTAATTGAGATTTACCTGTATGATCCCGATCGATGATTGGCTTAAAAGTGCTCAAAATACTAACAGCATACTAATTATATAGCCTCCATGGAGTACATGAGCTTAATAGCAGTTAGCATTACTTTTACACATACCATGTAAAAAATTTATACGAGCCGTTTTATAAATTATGTGAAATTTTACGCGTTTGAATTTAACGGATTTATAAACCTAAAAAAAATCCCGTCATTCGGTAATATGAAAGAGGCGACATGATTCCACTATTGGAGTACACGATGTATTTTTAACATTCGACATGCCTGCGGCTGTCTGTGGCCATGCACGTTAAAAAAATAATGGAGAAACAAAAGAGTGATGGTAAAAATAAAACGTACATATAGTACATTACCTATCTCAAGACTTCCATCACTAATTATAATTATTTGCCGTAGCCCCTTTTAAATTACAATTATAATAAAATACATTAACACGGATTAGATAAACAATTTTGGGTGAACAGGCCAAAAAAAGCGATCAAAATTCAAAATGACTTTATGCAGTGTTAGAAATTGTGATTAAGTGTAAGATCGGTGAATTATTCTTATTGATTCGATTAATCAAAAACACAATTTTCTATTAATTGATGGGTCTTTGTACACAATGGATTTTATACACGATCACAGACTATGCAGACACTTGCTTTGTTTATGATAACAGGTGGCTGGTACACTAGTGACCTCGATAGGCACCGTGGGATAAGCGCGTTGGATTACATAACATCTAGGCGAACGTGGAGATCAACTAAATGATCGTGAATTATTCGATTAATAAAGTTTAAAATTACTTACAATAATAATTAATGTAGAAAGATAGATTTGCTATATTCCGATGAAGACGTGGTCACTATAAAACTAATTAATAATACATAGAAAGAAAGACTATTTGTTATAAAAAAAAATTAATAGCGAACCGTAAAGCATGTATAAAGACCTTTTTAGAAGAAATTTAACAGTAAATACCATAGGATATATTATTGATAGGAAGTCGGTGTAAATTATACACATGAAGAGGTCTGATTTCCTTTCCAAAAAAAAAAAAAAACGCTACCTGTTTACCTGGCCTGTTTTCTTCTTCGTGTTACGCAATACCCCCGGTATAATTGAGCAAAACAACATTTTCATAAGATCAAAAAGGTGTCAAAGAACAATTTTGATCGTAAGATCCAGATCTAAATTTTTACCGTTTTCGAGTTATAAATCAAAAGCTTTCAAGTTCCCTAAATCCCTAATTATAGGGGCCTTTTGAGTAGTATTATATATAAGCCCCTGCAATTATGCACAACTTTTGTTCTACATGTCTTAACAAAATATTTTTAGTTTTCAAGATATAAAGGAAAATATGTGTAAAATTTCGCCTTTTTAGGCGTTCTAATTTTTTACCCCTATATAGCGCCATTTTGAATACAGAAATCGAAAAACAAAAACCCATGTGCACAACTTCAATCCTTGTGTTATCTAAAAGTATTAAAATTTCTGCTCCAGCTCTAGTGGTCTCTGAGCCTTTATCTGGAAGTGAAAGCTTATATTCTTTTTGTTTAAATGGGAATAACTCATAAGCGGAAGTAATTTTTTTTGAAATGTTAGGCAGTATTCTGATAGAGTTTATTATCGTCTATAATGTCTGAAAATTTGAGCAAAATCCATTGAGAAATCAGCGAGATATGAGGCCTCATAGTTTGCGTCTAGGAAGAAAAAAAAGAATAATAAGAATAATCTTAATCATCAGAATCAGTAGAAGGTCTTCCGTTGGAAACGGAAGACCTTAAATAATCATTTAATGCTTAAGGATAATAACACCAAAAATAATTTTATAAAATAATTTGATTTAGTTTAAAGAGATTCCAAGATTGCGCACATGAGGTAGACGCTAGATCTCCGTGAGCACAAGTTTGAGGAAATTTAGCTGAATATTGATTGTTATGATACTTGATTTTTAAGCAGTGTGCTTTAATTCGTTACGGAGGACATTTACGTCGTAAAGACTTTAAGACCAGTCCTTCCTATTTGATACTTAAGGAAAAGGAGTATATTGGCATACATTTGTCGTGAGTACTGTTTACCATTGTAATAACCGCTTAAAATATAGCGACCTTAAAAAAACCGAGATTCTCGATTTTCGATTTAATGTAGCCTGTGTGAGCGTGTGTCTTTTGTGTATCACAGACAGAGTAATGGTAATTGTAAACCAGATCATGTCAACTACCAGGAGAGGTTCGGAAAGAAATAAAGCTGGGACTGATAAGATTGAAACAGCTGACCCAACACTGGCTTCGATAAAAAACGATCTGCAAGAAATCAAAGAATGTTTACAAATTACAATAAAAACGTGTGATCTTGAAACCATGGTAACAAATATTGTAAAAGGATTGTTAAAGAACCATGTAGAAAAAGCAGAAAAGAGAGAAATCCAGTTAAACGAAAAAATAAGCGCACTATCACAGGACGTTGATAAACTTAGAATGGAAAATGAAACTTTGGGAGAAAAAGTATGTAATGCAAATAAAAACACAAGAAATCTGGAGAAGGAATTAAATGAAGTGAGAGTCTTACCGCAATTTGCCACGGTAAAGTCAAATTATAAGGAACAATACAGTCGGAAAAATAATATCGAAATCTATGGTGTTAAAGAGACCAAAGATGAGGACATCATTAAGGTTGTCAAATCCACATTAATGGAGAAGGCAGGAGTTGAACTTGATGAAAACGATATAGTTGCGGTACATCGGATCCCAGGATCCAAAACCAATGCTCCAAAGCCTATTCTGATAAAAATGAAGAACAACGATAAAAAAGGCGCACAGCATGCGGAATCGATCGGAGGTCAAAGAAGCTCGTGTCAAAATTATACCCACTTGAACTGTAATTTAAAAGTAATTCACAAATTAATTTATTGTGTATATATTGAATATCTGTTAATTATCTTCGATATCATGATTCCATGCGGAGGATGTTATAAATTCTATAACAATTAACTTATATTATGTAATGTGCAGTGTACATCGTGATGACGTCATAATAGTAATGACATCATTGACTGCTTTGTATTGTATATTGTTAGCATTTAAATAACTGTGTTTAGTTTAGATAAAGTATTTGTACCAAACAGATGTGTTTTATCTTACTCGTTATACATACCCTGTCCGCCATTAGCTAGCAGAATGCGTTTCCGGTCATAACTCGCGTTACAAGAAACAGACTCCAAACAATGACTCACAACACAAATATCACGGTAGTCAGCTTGGTTTACATTTTTAAACTGCAATAATTTGATTTATCTGTTATTGTTATATTGTCGCTCTTAATTTCCTTTTTCTTCCTTTCTTTCTTCCATAATGAGTTCCGACTGTTCGTGTCCATTTGTCCGGTGGGTATCAACTTGTAAACGTTTTTCAAAACGTTAAAATTATTTCAGTAAACTGTCAAGGTTTACGTGATATTGCAGAGCGAAAGGATGTTTTTAATTACTTTTACTCTGGGTTACTTTTTTTTCAGCTCATATGTGGATACTTAAAAATTCCAAAGACGTTTTGGACAATTTGAAATCACAAGACTTTACAAAAATCAACAGCATTAAAACTAACGACTTTTCAACTTTATACACAACAATTCCCCACGACAAATTAAAATCCAGGCTTTTTGATATAATTGACAGCTGCTTCTTCGAAAAAAATGGAACTCGTAAGTTTGTTAAAACAGATTCTGATTGCACACATAAGTACTCTGAAGTTGACATCAAGAAGATGCTTGAGTTTCTGATTGACAATATCAATGTGGTTTTTGGAGACCAGGTATTCCAACAATCTATTGGAATTCCCATGGGTACAAATTGCGCTTCGTTATTAGCAGACTTATTTTTATATTCATATGAAGCAGAATTTATCTTTTAAATCTTTTACGTGAAAAGAAGAATACACTTGCTGTGGCCTTCAACTCGACATTTAGATATATCGACGACGTATTGTCAATTAATAATGATAATTTCCATTCCTACGTCGACAGGATATATTCTGGTGAGCTTGAGATAAAAGATACCACAGAGTCCGAAACTTCTGCTTCATACTTGGATATTTTACTTGAAAAAGACACTAATGGTAACCTAACAACCAAGCTATATGATAAACGTGATGACTTTAACTCGTAAAAGTCGTCAACTTCCCTTACTTATGCAGCAATATACCTTCATCACCTGCATACGGAGTATTTATATCACAGTTGATTCGATACGCAAGAGCATGATCTACGTATAATCAATTTCTTAAACGAGGTATATTATTGACATGCAAGTTGATGAAACAAGAATATCAACAGTCTCGTTTAAAGTCATCATTTCGTAAATTCTATGGTCGATACAATGACCTTTTCAGCTAATACAATTTATCATTGAATGAAATGCTGACTGACGTTTTTCATACCAATTGTTAGTCCATTATTTATACACTGAATTGACCACGGATTTTTTTCCGTTATTTCCTGATTATGACAACGAGCACACGGCGGGTGTGACCGGTCGGCAGGGGATGCTCACTCCTCCATGGCACCTGATCCCACCTCTGATGTTTCGGAGGTCCGTGTTTGCTCTGCTCTTATTTTGTATATTTGTTTAATGGACGTTGAGATTGAATACTGTTCGTTATTTCCATATCCTTCTACTCTACAAACTCTAGGAGAGTGGCAATTTTAGCTTACAACAACCTTGATTTTAAACCTCTAACAGAAATGGGCGACCTTGATGGAAATTTTATTTTAATGAAAGCATGTGTAGAGGTCATGAAGTATTGATATGCAACATCTATGGTCCAAATAATGATACACCAGTTTTCTTTGAAAATTTACAATATTGTATTGATGATATGCAGTGTAAAAATAATACCTTTTGTGGTGATTTCAATTTAGTTTTAAATCAAGACTTGAACTATTTTAATTATAAATCTGTCAATAATCCAAAGGCAAGAGATAAAGTTTTGGAAATAATAGAAAATAATTGTTATCTTGACCCTTTCAGACAGCTGCAAGAAAATGAGCGCCGATACTTATGGAGAAGAAAAACTCCACTGAAGTAAAACCGTTTAGATTTCTTTTTGATATCTGAAACCCTTTTGTCAGGATTGGAAAAATGGTGTATAGATACTAGTTACAGATCAGACCACTCCATAATATCCTTGTCTATAGTTTTAATGAATTTAAGAAAGGTAGGAGGTTGTGGAAGCTTAATAACTCTCTACTTCATGATGAAACAATATTCAGATTGTATTAAAAATGTAATTTTAGAGGTAAAGAAACAGTATGCAATCCCAGTATATAACTTTGACAACATTGATAATATTCCAGATGCCAATATTGATTTCACTGTTGATGATCAGCCATTTTTAGAAACTCTGCTATGAGAGATAAGAGGTAAAACTATTTCATATGCATCATATACCAAAAAGAAAAGAGAAAACACAGAGAAAGATATGAGAAAATATCACATTATTAGAGGAAAATGTTTGTGAAAGTCATATTATTGAACTTTATAGTAAACAGCAAGAATTGGAGAACCATTAGAAAGTATAAATTGCAAGGTACTTATATAAGGAGTAGAGCAAAATGAGTTGAAGAAGGCGAAAAACCATCACACTATTTTTGCGCATTAGAATATAGAAATTTTACTAGTATGATCATACCTAGATTAATTAGAGGATAATAATGGTAATACTATTTAGGATCAATCAGAAATCTTTAAGGAAGCAAAATTATTTATTAACCAGTATTTAAAACCAGTACAGTAAACCCAAATACTGATCTATTCAATGAGTTAATTCATGAAGAAATACCGAAGCTGTTCAGTAAAGAGACGGAATCTATAGAAGGTGAAATTACTTTGTCCACTTTGAAACTTATTTATAATTTCTTATAATTTATTTATAAATAGTCTTCTTTAAAAGTGGAAGGAACATCCAATTTTAGATTCCCTGTCACCTGAATATAGGCTCGGATTTATGATTAGGGATATTGCATATCATAGTATTTTTAAACCCGCGCGTTACACGGACGAAAATGCAGCTTAAGCAATTGCTATTATACACAATAAAAAATATCTCTCTCTCACTGATCTGGCCTAATATATATTAGGTAAATATATCACTCAATGCGTAACAGAAAAGAAGAAGATAATTGTTGTCATTTTTCACTAAAAAAAAAAAGGAGAAAAGAAAAATAACTGGAAATACTAAAGAAATACCCCAAAAGTCATCAGGCTCCGTTATTAAAAAATCAGTTTAACGATGAGAGTTACAGTTACGATCTCTCTCTCTCTCTCTCTCTCTCTCTCTCTCTCTCTCTCTCTCTCTCTCTCTCTCTCTGGTCTTGATTTTTCCTGTATTTATTTATATTTAAATAATTAGAATTTTTTTAAGTATTAAGTTTCTTGACAAACATTGCGCTGTTTATGGTTTATAAAAGAGAAAATGGTAGAAATATTGGAAAGGAAAAGGCATAAGCTTTCATCAGACGGGCAAACTGAGAAGCCCCCCAGCAAAATGATCAAAGGAAGAATCGGATGTCAAAGACTTCGAAACGAAAATAAGTGATCAGATGAATGTTATACATTGTAACAGACGCGGTAGGCAGTCTTCAGAGAGGTAAAAAAGAATTATGGTCGTCGTTTGATAGCAAATAAGATAAATTTAGTAACGAATTTATGGCAAGCATTGACGAAACATTCAAAGCAATGAAATCAGATTTCGACTTTGAACTTGGCAGACATCAGTGGCAAATCGATTTGCTGTCACGGGCGAGTGACACATTCATTGAAAGAATGCAAAAGGTGAGAATCTAGAACGACCGGAATTCGAACAAGAATTGGCAAGTGGTACAAACAAGGAAAATCAGGCAAACACGCTTTATGACCCCGAGCTCACGATAATTACAATTAACGTTAGACAGTGTGAGAATGAGAGCATTTTTGAGATTGCTAATGAAATTATTAGTCACCTCAGTGATTCTGTCAACGTAGTTGCAACGACACGACTAAAGAGTACAGGTTTCGGCAAACCTGGTCTAGTCAAAATTAGTTTCGCTCAGTTGACGAGAAAATAGAAATTCTACGAAAGAAACGGGATTTACAAAATATTGAAGCATATAAATCAGTCTTTCTCAGATCCTCAAAATCATACACAGAGAGATTGACAGAGCTTAACGCAAAAACTATCATGAATCAGATTCAAAACGACAAACAATTTCGCAAAACTTCCAATGGAAGAATAGTGAAAAAGCTCAAAACTTACAACATAACATCTCTCCCGACTTTCATGATCAAAATCGCGAGAATCACATGTAGGGACTTTCCAAGCCTATTGACAGTTTTAAATTAAGTCATTTAAATGTCTGTGGTTGGACAAAAGAAAACGGTGAACCTAGAAACCAAATTATTTGTGCACTAAGTTATCATGATATAATTGCCGTTAGTGAAACACATTCAAAAAATGAAAATAATATTGAAATTACAGGTTATAGATGGTTTAGTGATAATAGAACAAAAATGCATGTAAATGCACCCAAACGTTCGGATGGCCTCGGTATATTAATAAAAGAATGGTAATCTGATCAGTTTGAGAAAGTAGTGATTGAAAAAAACCCGGTGGTATCCTTGGAATAAAGCTGAAAAACCGTTGTTTTGATTTTGAATTCATTGCGTTTGCATTTTACTTACCATACGAATATTCTAACAGAGGACGAGATGCTCAAGGTTTCTATAAAAATCTGTTAACACAGATTTATTTAAATAAGTGACGCTATTTTTGTGATTGGTGACCTAAACTGTAGAATTGGCAATTCGATTGACGTACTTCAAGACATTGATCATATTCCTAATTGCACAGCTATAGACAACACTGTTAATCAACAGTTGTGTCGCCCAATCTCAAACTTTCAAATTCAGTAGAAAGTAAAATTCCGAATATAGTAGTGACATTAGTAGTACTTATACATGTAAAGTCCTTAGTAGTACATGTAGATCTAGAAGTGCAGTATAGAAGTGGTCATACAAAGGTGTTAGAAAGGTCTGGGTGTTATGTTAAAAAGTCATGTCCGTAAAAATTGACTCGGTACAAGATTTAATCGCTGCAGGCGAGAAGTTAGGTTATGAAAAAGAAGAGTTAAGAAATTATGTTACAGAACAACAGAAATTACAGCGTGAAGAGAGAGCAGCGGCTAGACAGGGAGAAAAAGAAGAACGAGAATATCAGCTAGAGATGGAACGCATAAATCATGAGATGAAGATGAAGCAACTACAAGAGGAACACGAATTAGAACTGGCAAACAAAAGTGCTCAAGGTAAGGTTAGTGATGTTATGGTTAAACATAGTGTACCGAAAATTCCTCCTTTTGACGAGAACCAAGATAAGATTGATAGCTGTTTGAGAAGGTTTGAAAGGTTTGCGATAGCGATGGATTGGGAAAAGACTTTATGGTCGACACACCTCAGTGCTTTATTGAAAGGGCGAGCTCTAGATGTATATGCTCTTATGTCCACGTCAAAAGTAAGTGACTACGATGAACTTAAAGCAGTTTTACTACGTAGGTACGAAATGACAGATAATGGTTTTTTATAGACCTGAAGTTTAGGAAACATTTTCTCAGTTCACTGTTAGACTTGCTTCTTACTTGTCTCGGTGGGTAGAAATGTCCAAAATTACCTTTTCATTTGAGGCTCTTTTCGATCTTATGCTTAGAGATCAAATTTTACATGCTACATTGAATTGGCTGTATTTCTGAAGCAGAATGTTCCAAAAACAGTGGATCAGATGAGTATGTTAGCTGATCGGTTTAGGGAAGCCAGAATTACTAGAGCTATCAATTGGTGTTCAAAGGCAGTGAACAAACCTGAGGTAAGTAAGGTACCAGAAAAACCAGAAGATGCACGTCAGCATCAGCAACAGAAGCCAAAGTTTGTTCCAAACAATGAAAGAAAAAAATGTTTTGTGTGTAACAAATATGGTCATATTGCACCCCAGTGCAGATTTAAAAGTAAAAACTCAAGTGCAACAGTGTTCAAGGACATACGTGGGAAAGATCAAGCAAGTGGTAGTAAAGCTAATCCTAGTAATTGCACAGCGCTGATTTACAGTCAAAACCCGTCTATTTATAGTCAGGTAAGTGACCATACAACCCTTTTAACATCGGCATGTCATTCTACAGCGAACCCAATGCCTCTTTCAGCTGGTTACGTTGAGGGTCATCCAGTTACCTTACTGAGAGATTCAGGATGTCGAAGCATTGTAGTGCACAAGAGTCTAGTAAAAGAGGAAAACTTTACAGATAGAAACGTGTATTTTGGTAGTCAACACGAAAATAATGGTCCCAGTGGCAAAGTGAGTATGAGTGTTGGTGTATGGAAAATCCTGTCTTTGATCTGATTATAGGTGAGGTAGAAAATGCGAGGAAACCTCATGATCCGGATCAAGAATGGAAACCAAACACTATTACAGCGGTAGAAACAAGATTGATTGATTGTATACTGTTTAACGTCCCTCTCCAGAATATTTCCCTGATATGGAGACGTCACCATTGCCGGTGAAGGGCTGCAAATTTGGGCCTATGCTCGGCACTCAGGGCCTTTGAGCAGGGAGGGATCTTTATCGTGCCACACCTGCTGTGACACGGGGCCTCGGTTTATACGGTCTCATCCGAAGGACCGCCCCATTTAGTCGCCTTTTACAACAAGCAAGGGGGTACTGAGGACTTATTCTAACCCGGATCGCCACGGGGTGGTAGAAACAAGAAAACAGGTAAACGAAAAACAGAAAAAAAAATATAAACCACTTAAAGTGCCAGATATTGTCAAAGATGAAATCTTTGGCAATTAGTAGAACCATTTCTAGGATTTTGTCAGAGTTCGTTTGGCCTGGAATGCAGTCGGAGATTAAACGGTTTTGTAGCTCTTGTGATACATGTCAAAGAACGGTGTCTAAGGGTACAGTGACGAACGTTCCTTTAGGTACAATGCCTTTAATAGACGTGCCTTTTAAAAGAGTTGCTGTAGACATTGTAGGTCCACTGCACCCTCCAACCGAAAAAGGTAATCGTTTTATTTTGACTTCAGTCGATTACGCCACAAGGTTTTCACAAGCGAAGGGGCTTCCAGGAATAGACACAGAGCGGGTTGCTGAGGCCTTACTTGAGATGTTCTCCCACACAGGTATTGGACTAAAGAAATTCCAGATCAAGAGGTAAAGTCTACCTACCAATACATTTTAGATCTCCGCGAGCGATCGGAGTCAACTTGGGAGTTGGCACAGACACAAAGTGTACTTTGACAAAAAGGCTAGAGTACAAAATTTGAAACCAGGTGAGAAAGTTTTGGTTTTGTAGCCTCCTGATAGAAATAAGCTCCTTTTGCAATGACAAGACCCTTATCAAATTGTGAAAAATATAGGTAAAGTAAACTTTCAATTAGATGTGTAAGGAAAAGTAAAGACCTATCACGCAAACATGTTAAAAAGATATGTAAAACGTTGTGAACCAGTTATTCAATGTGTTATATCAGTTGTAGATTCAGAACAGATTCAGTTTGATGAATCAGTTGGTGAGTATGATGAAGAAGCAGAGTTCGTTCACGTACAGTCTCGAGAATTCTACAAAGATGTAGTTGTGAATCCAGATCTCAACAGAGAGGAGAGACAAACTCTTATGGATCTTTTACACGGGTAAAGTGATGTTTTAACAGATGTACCAGGCCACAATCACTGAACATTTTCTCGCATTGAACATGAAATCAGAACAGCAACGGATAAACCTGTGAGAGTAAGTAAGAGACAAATCCCTTTTGCTATGATGGAAACAGTGAAAGATAAGGCACGTAAAATGTAAGAAATTGGGGTAAAAGAATATTCGGAAAGCCCATATTTATCCCCTATAGTCCTTGTTGCAAAGAACGACAACACATATCGGTTTTAAGTCAATTTTAGAGCTCTTAACCGCTTTACTGTGTTTGATGCGGAGCCTATGCCTGATGTTGACGCAATGTTTGCGAAATTATCAGGTCAAAAATACTTCTCACGGTTAAATATGTCAAAGGTATACTGTCAAGTGTCATTGTCTGACTCTGCCCGTCCAATGACAGCTTTT
The DNA here is from genome assembly GCF_032062105.1 of Saccostrea cuccullata. NCBI lineage: Eukaryota > Metazoa > Mollusca > Bivalvia > Ostreida > Ostreidae > Saccostrea > Saccostrea cuccullata. Next base: position 20,716 of record NW_026933887.1, read on the forward strand.
CAGACTCTCCAAAGTCTTTTCACGTTCACCAAAATGCCGTTCGGGCTGGTCACAGCTCTGTTTACTTTTTGTCGTCTCATGCGCGAGGTGCTCAACAACGTTTCTAATGTTGATAATTTCATAGATGATAACTTGCAATTGATATTTATTCATACTTTTGATCAACATATCTCTGTGCTTTCTCAGGTTTTACAGCGTCTCCGTTCAGCGAATCTCACCCCCGACCAAAGAAATGGTCTTTGGCTTATCGAAAACTGGAGTGTTTGGACCATATCATAGGCGTTGACAAAGTACATCCTCATCCAGAAAAAGTGTCGGCTATACAACAGACGAACCATCCCACGACGAAAAGACATTTGCGATTTTTACTCTGACTGGTAAATTTTTATAGAAAGTTTATCCCGAATTTTGCCCATATAGCTCTTCCATTAACAGACCTCATAAGAAAGTTCTCTCCTAGTAAACTTCAGTGGACAGACGCTCAGTACTGACGCATCCGACAGGGGTATTTTGAAGCAGTACTTTTACAGAAAGAAGGTGAATTCAAACTCCCTGTTGCCTATGCCAGCCGCAAACTAAAACCAAGTGAAGAATACTACTGGACGATAGAAAAGGAATGCTTGGGTATCATTTGGTCAGTGCAAAAGTTTCACATGTATCTATATGGCAAAGAGTTTATTTTAGAGACAGATCACCATCCGCTAGCATATTTGAATAAGACGAAGTTGGTGAACTCCAGACTAATGAGATGGGCATTGTCACTTCAGCCGTACCTATTCCGCATCAGGGCGATTAGAGGGAAGGACAATGTAGGAGTGGATTATTTTAGCAGACAGTAATAACCCGTCAGTAACTGTATGTAAATGAAGTTGATGAAAGAAGAATTTTATCTTGTTTTATCTTATGTTTGAAAAGTAAAAAAAAATCTTGAACATAAATTGTGGTCGGGAAAAATTACATGTATGTAATTTTTCTTTAAAGGGGAAGGTAATATCACAATTCTCAGAAATGTTAAGGATCGATAAGGAAAAAGTGACCTTTGCGCCGTTTTAATATGTATAGCTTCTATTAAAAAAATTTAACAAAGCAACTGAATACGTGTAGAAATTGTGATATAGCTATCAATAATGGATAGGACTGGGCCGTAGTTATTACCAATTTTATCGCACGTATCAGCTGTTTGTCACGTGACTTGTATAAAAATAGAATTGTTAAGCTGAATGTAGGAAATGTAGAGCTAGAATATTGACCGTGTACAAGTAATATATGCACTTTGTTGTGAAATAAAATGCTCGGGTGTGTTCTTCATGAGATAAACATGTAAGCGATAAATTTAATTTTTCGAAGGTGATTTCACGCGATAACAACAATGATCAACAAAGGATAATTTTTTGTGTGACCTAACAAAAATTATTTTTTTAACTTTTGAATTTTGATATCTTTTAAAAGAAAAGGACTTCGGGGATATGATTTGACAAAAGTTGAAACAATTTAAGGACAATTATTTTTCAAGAAGAAAATCGAATTTGTATTTAATGATTACGTCTAAAAATTACCAATGGTAACATATTTTAAATATTCTTGTAAATAATTAATAAACCAGTGAATCTACTCCTCTGGATCACTTGTGCTGCGTCATGTCAAGGCTGATGACGTCATATTTGACAAAAAGCTTTCTTCTATTACTCGACTGTATCGCTATCAAGTATTGCAATTTTACAAGATTTTATGAATAATCAATAAAATAAATAAATTCAAGTTGTTATTCACGCATGATCATGTTGTTAATTAATTTTTGTGGTTTGTTAAATTTCTATGACGTCACAATTAAACTTTCCAATTATCCAATTATGTAAGCTTACTTAACATAATAAAATATTGTTCAAATTTAAATCAAAAAAACAATTAAATTTTCAATACGATGTACAAGGAATGTGAACTCTGACCTTCCTTAACATAGCCGAGTTGATGTCCGTATTTGATTTCTATATGTTTTTATCTGAATTATATATTACCAATATTATTTGCCCATATTTTTAAGCTTGTTTTGCGGGTTTTACCTGGCGACTTTAATCCCGTTAAATCGGATTGGGCGTAGCAATTGGAGAGAGTAGAAGTGTCTAAGACTGCTCAATTTTCTACCTTATTTTTGTTTAATGTTTTAATATTTTATGACCAGAGGTCCACCTTTTCTGGGTGAGTGTATTTTATTCATTTTCGCTGACTGTATGATTTATTGACGGTTTTAATTCCTGAAATGGCCACAGAACTTTGTTCTATAATTTCATTCGTAAGTTAGATTCGAAGTAGTATTTGCTCATGTAAAGTATATGTGTTATAAGTAAAAGTATGAGTATATGTATATTGTAGACATAGTGTTGTATGTATAAAGTATGGCTGGTAATAATCGTCTTGAAGTTGGTGTCTACAAGTAATACACTTTGTTTATGTGTGAACGTAAAAGTTCTATAAAGTGAAGTAGTGTGAATTGAAGTGAAGTACAGTACAGTGCTGTGAAATGCAACTAAGTAAAGTAAAATGCACTAAAATACATATACGTAAATGTAAAGCACAACGTACAAGTATGAGCATTGTATAATTACATTATGTCTGTATCTAACTTTGTTTTATATTATAAGTCCCATTTAGGCCAGCTATCCTTTTATACCATGTTTGCCATCCAGCACTGAGCCAATGAGCCATGTGGCGTGTGTTTGTACATTATTGTAAATAAAAACTACATTCTAAAAATGTCTAATGTGATTTTGGGAAGCCGCCAGCAACCTTGTGGCAGTATCCCCGGGAGACGTCATTTGTGATTGGTACCATGAGTACCATGAGTATTCAGCGATTCGTGCATGACACTTCAGAGTGACCACCAAACAGTGTTTGTAATTCAATAGATTCGCGCGTGACTGATCAGAACATTTGTGTGTTTGCGACATCAACTGATAGTGACAGTGTAGTGATTCACAGCTGCATGCGTGCCTCATCGACCTGTGTGTACTGGCTATTGCAAGTCGTTGGTACCAAGAATGTATAAGAAAACAAATCTTAACATTTTTTGTGCAGTAGGTAGACTTGCAATAGCCAGTACACATTATGACGTCATATTATGACGTCATCGAGCTTTACACACAAGTTTATAAGAAACAGCAACAAAATCGCTTCGGCGCAAGGGCATACCTTACTTTGTTTTACAGAAGCAAGATATAAAAAGACGCACAAGACGAAAGACCACCTTTTAGCAATCGCTTAATGGTAGCTTAATGGTGACTTAATGGTGGCTTAAAGAAGTTAATTCCTTTAAGCCACCATTAAGTCACCATTAAGCTGCAACTTACAGGTGCTTAATGGCCAAACTTCATTAAGCTACCATTAAGCCACCATTAAGCTGAGCTTAATGGTGTCTTAATGGTCAAATCTCATTTAACTTTTAAGCATCTTATATAGAATCTTTGAACTAACTTTTAGTTGTTTTAAAATCATTTACGCAAAATTTATTCTGACTCATAATTTTTTCTCGATCGTAATTTCTACGAGTTTTTTGACAGCATGCATAAACTTGAGAATACTGAGAACAACGTTAGCTAACAGCCACAGGGGCTTGCTCCCAGTGTCTAATAATTATTTTTTTTAAATCATCTACAGTGATAATAAAATAAAACATCCTTTATCAGTGCCATATATTATTTAAAACAAAAATAATAAATCATTATTACATGCGGTGTTTTTATTTTTAGTGTATATATGATGTTTGAAAAATATATTATAATTTTTACACACCGGGAGCAAGTCCTTGTGCAATATCTAAAATTTTCAATACCCAAAATCAATTTGTTCTTAAATTATCTTTATCCATGAACACAAAATACATTACTTTTTTGTAAAAATGTTGTGTATATTTCATGTGTTAAAAGAAGCAGTCCACTACAGAATTCACGGGAATATAACTTTAAGTCAGATAATCTCGCTGGGTTTTTTTTTGGGGGGGGGGGTGTACTGGTATACAAATGTTTAGTTTTCAAAGATTGACTTTTACCTGGGACCTATATAAGTCCCTGCTTTTACATCATGAATAATTTTAATTAATTCGTTATTTTTTTTTTTTATTTTTTTTTAAGATACAGCGGTAAGCATGCTAAGTATCTGTCAAAATCTAGTTGGTCTTTTATTTCTTTTTTTTAATGCAGCGGTAATTATAAGTATCTGTCAAAATCAAGTCGGTCTTCGATGATTGTTACTTCAAAATCGATTTTCAGAAGAACAGCCGATCAGACTAAAC
>NW_026933887.1:30000-59005 GCF_032062105.1 Saccostrea cuccullata
CAGGTGCGAGTATGAAGCCCTTACCTGTTATAAATGTGGACAGAAGGGTCACATAGCCAGTGGATGCCGAATCTGAATGGATCATAGAAGGGCTCATTTAAACTTTAAGAAGTCAGCTTCTGGGGACAAGGGGTTGGCAAGCGAACAAAGAGTCCAAAGTCCCATTTATTGGATCATCCAATGAGATAAGAGTGTCCATCAATGATGTTATACAGGAGCTACAGTCTAGACCATCAGTGAAGTTTTTTATTACCAGAATTTAAGTAGAGATGCAGAGTAACATCCTATAGAAGAGGCTATAAGGATAAAATGTGCGGATTGACAACTCATGCCTTATCTCGGCTATGTTAGTGTTAACCTGAAACCATTTGGCATCCCTGGATTAGACCAGTTACATGACTGCTTATTTCTGCTTGTACCAAATAGTATTTACAACTCCCATGTACCCGTTCTCATAGGAACAAACATCTTACAGAGTCTTATTGATGTCACGAGAGAGGAACATGGTTCGAAATTTTTACAGGAAGTCGGTATCCAGACACCATGGTACTTAGCCTTCCGTAGTATAGTACTAAGGGAGAGAGACTTGCAGAAAAATGGATATGCCTTAGGACTGGTGAAGAGTGCAGAAACAACAAGAATTGTGATTCCACCGAAGAATAGTACCACCATAACAGGATATGTTGATAAGAAGATTCCATATCAGCAAGTTACTGTTATGATGCACAAGTCCTCAAGATCATGTATCACAGATGATGTTATTACCTAACCTACTATATAAATTATAATAAGGCATTTTGAACTGTTTCACGGTTTACTTTATGTTTTTGCGTGATCATGAAACAGTGAACTGTTGACCGGTCCACAGAATGAACTGTTGACTGTTTAAAGCGTCATCGTGATATTCAAGCGTTTTGATGATCACGACATCACTATTTACCTGCTCTATAATTAATCAAATTTAAATAAAACACACAAACAATCCATTTATTAAGTATTACTTTAAATTAAAAATATTAATTTAATCTTTATATTATGTGTTCAGCTAATTAATAGACAAGTATGTGAATAAACAGTTATTGATTGTTTGTGTGTTTTTATTCCAATTTAATTAATTATATAGTAGGTTAGGTAATAAAACACTTATTCAATGACTACTCAGTGAAACAGTCAAAATGTTGTCCCTCGGTAGTGGGGGAGACCTGGGAAACTGTTGCCCTCGGCCTTCGGCCTTGGGCAACAGTTTCCCAGATCTCCCCCACTACCTCGGGACAACATTTTGACTGTTTACCTCGTAGTCATTAAATAAGTGTATACTGATATAGAGGCAACATTACACCAGTAAATGTCTGACGAGCATCAGCTGTTGCCTGTTATCATCAGCAATATCACCACGAGGACCATTTCCATTTCACCAAAAGCCATCATATGTGAAATCCAGCCTGTAGTCATAAGAGGATACTGGTAAATTTTCCAAGAGTTGGAGAGGATACTTAGTAAGATTCATTTACCAGACGACATTACCGAAGAAGAAAAACAGGCCTGCAGAGACTTAATAGAATCCTATCAAGACATCTTTTCTACTGGTGATACAGATATAGGAACAACAGATAAAGTTAAGCACCGCATTGAATTATCCGATGAGACACCATTTAAGCAGAAATATCGTAGAGTACCACCAGCCATGATAGAGGAAGTGCGGTCCCATATTGAAGATCTGCTGGCTGCAGGGATAATAAGATCATCCCATTTTCCCTTTTCATCGAATGTGGTGTTAGTCCGCAAAAGTGATGGCTCACTACGCCTCTACGTTGACTACAGACAACCTAACGCAAGGACCATAAAGGACCATAAAGGACAATTATGCACTACCAAGGATTGAGGAAATCTTGGATTCCCTCTCCGGTAATACTTACTTCAGCGTCCTTGACAAGTCTGACTACCACCAGATCGAGATAGAGGAACATCATAAAGAGAGATCTGCATTCACAGTGGGACCCCTAGGTTTCTACGACTTCAACAAGATGAGTTTTGGTTTAGCAAACGCCCAAGCCACATACCAACGGCTACAGGAAGAATATTTGTGCAACCTTCACCCCAAACTTTGTTTTATTTACTTAGATGATCTAATCATATTTTCTTCAACTTTCAGGAAACATCTTGATCAACTACAAAAGGTTTTTCAGCGAATTAGGAATTACGAACTTAAACTTTCTCCTAAAAAATGTTCTTTTCTTATGAGTTGGGTTAAGTATGTTGGACATATTGTCTCTAAGGATGGAGTTGAGCCAGACTCAGACAAAAATTCCAAGGTAAAAAACTGGCCAGTACCAACTAATGCAGAACAGGTTCAACAGTTTTTAAGTTTTGTTGGCTGCTATAGGAAATTCATTAAAAACATTGCCAAGGTTGCTACACCACTGATAGATGTAAAAAAAGAAACCTAGGAGTAACAGCAAGCAAAAGATTGACACTAGATGGAAATGGAACCAAGATCAACAAATTGCATTCGACATCCTTAAAGAAAAACTTACAACTCCACCCATGTTAGCTTGTTCAGATTTCGACATACCTTTTAAGATGCACACAGATGCCTGCCAAACTGGATTGGGAGCAGAATTGTACCAAACACAAAATGGGTCGTATAGAGTTATTGCATATGCAAATCCTGAATTACGCCGATCTGAGAAAAATTACCCCACACATACATTAGAGTTTTTGGCGTTAAAATAGGCTGTAACTGAAAAGTTTGCAGATTATCATCAAGGAAAAGAATTCACAGTTTTCACCGATAACAATCCCCTTACCTATGTTTTAAGCAGTGCGAAATGGGACGCCACTAGAGATCGTTGGATTTCTTCATTAGCAAGTTACAATTTTAAAATTCTCTACAAGCCCGGTAAAACCAACACAGATGCTTACTGTTTATCCAGACTGAATCAAACAGAGACCATTTCTTCGGAATCCATCAAAGCCATATGCCAGAGAGGTCAACCTTATGCAGAGACATTGTGTGTAGATGAAAAGATATGCCAGTTTATGCAACCTGTTAGTGAACCTGGAGATCATTTTGATATTGTTGCCCTCCACGATGATTATACTATAACCTCTTATTGGAAGCATCAAGTTCTCACAGGAGTTCAACCTAGTAAGAACTCACTCCAGACTGAAAGTGATCTTATTTTTCATAGAAATTTCCCAAAACTGAAGATAAAGGATGGAGTTTTGATACGAAAAGTTAGCAACGAGGGGAACACACTTGAACAGCACGTTATTTCAGCCTCATTTATTCCCACGGTACTGAAATATCTTCACAATAAGAGGGGGCATCAAGGCCGTCATAAGACTTTATCATTGGTACGACAAAGGTTCTATTGCCTGAGAATCCAAAAAGATGTCACAACTTGGATTGAGAATTGTGAGAGATGCATCAAGAGTAAGAGGCCAGCTGTGAAGACAGAACGTGTTAACGTCACTTCATCCCAACCGTTAGAGTTAGAATCCGTGGACTATCTTACATTGGAACCATCAAAAGGAGGCATTCAGAATATTTTAGTTATTACAGATCATTTTACTAAATTTTTCATTGGAGTTCCCACCAGAAATCAAACAGCTAGGACAACAGCAAAGGCCATCTTCAACAATTTCATCATTCATTTTGGAATTCCTGAGAAATTACACTCTGATCAAGGTACAAATTTTTGTAGCAATATTATTAAAGAATTGTGTTTACTTTTAGGCATTTCCACGTCCAGGACCACTCCATACCATGCAATGGGAAATGGAATAACAGAGAGATTAAACAGAACCTTGTTGTCCATGTTAAGAACTTTAGAGTATTCCCAGAAAGCAGATTGGAAGCGACACATCAATAGCCTGATACATGCATACAACCCTACCGTCAATGACACAACAGGATTTACAGCATTATTCCTGATGTTTGGTAGAGCACCGAAGTTGCCTGTTGGTGTAATTTTTGGACTGTCTAGATTTTAATAGTATGACGAAAACAAGTGTACCACAAAGTATATTGCTCAGATGAAAAAAGATTGCAAGATGCATACAAGCAAGCAGAAACTGCCATAAAGTCCTCTCAGCAAAGACAAAAGTCCAGTTACGACATTATGGCCAGAGCAGCCATACTCAATGTTTGGGATAGAGTTCTCGTGAAGATTGTGGCATATGACGGGAAAAACACAATCTCAGACAAGTGAGATGTGCCTTATGAAATCCTATCCCAGCCAAACAAGAACATTCCTGTATGCAAGGTGAGACGAGAGGATGGCGAAGGACGTTGTAGAATTCTGCACCGTAACCTATTATTGCCAATAGTATCATTGTAGATATCGTTTTTTTTTTAAGCCATAAACTTCATTGTTGAATGACGCGGACGTTATTCTGCAACAAGCGGGAGGTTGTAGTAGTGTGTATTATATGCGTACTTAATAAATAAGTGTTTTAAATGTCATGTAAATAAATTAAACTACCATAATAGATAAAGAGTATAAAAAGCTTGATCTGCTCCTTTATATCCTTAGCCCTTAACCTGTACACCTATACATAGATAATTAGTTACTTTAGGGCAGTTCAGAGGTTTTGGAGTGTTGTATTGATTCTTATTGGTTGTTTGGATGTGAAGTTGGATTTCATTGTTTTTATACTTATGGTCATTGATTTTACTGCCAAAATATTCTTTCTTTGTATTCTTGAGAAATGACCAAGACTGTTTTTAATGGACTCCATGACTTTGACCTTTGGAAACTGACAATTTCCATTTTCTGGTAAGTACTAACTTTCGTTATTACTCACTGTCAAGTAATATGTCTATTCCATAGATTTGCATTTATTTTAGATCCAAATCTCACTTCATATTAATTGAGAGAAAGATGTTATTTTAATGATTGGAATTATTGATTGTAAAGATCATGAATGTATAATGTTATAAGTGTAAATTGTTATTTTCAAGTTACACCATCTATTTTTATGACCCAGATATATGATATCTTTGTTCAAAGTGAACAGATGATTTTATTTTGAAGGGATATATATATTATATATATATATATATATATATGTATATATATACTGTATTAAAGTACAGAGTCCATATACATGTCATTGCAACTGTAAACATCACACATTCATGGGGTAGCCTTTTCCCACAGAATGGTGAGGAATTATTTGTTTTAATTAGTACTATTTTATAATTTTTATACCTTTATAGAAAATATATAATCATCCATATATTGACTATAAGAGTTATTGAGAGTAAATGTACATATATGTATATCATCTATAATATATCATTATGAATGTGTTATTATGAGAGCTACATGTATAGATGATTTATAGGATTGAATTGATGTGCTATTATATTGTTGTTTTATTATATTTCTGGGCTGTTAACATTTGTATTGCTCATTGTGTCAAATAAATCAGACCTGAACCCTGACAGAGGAGTGTTTGTTTTATTCATCACCACCCCCTGTTACAGAATTGAGGCGGTCTGCCTTGATAGCGACAATTGATCGCATTTAAAACGGCAAAAAAGAGAAATATTGACGAGATTTGTAAACAACTATGTGAAGGAATTCATAATAAAATGGAATTCAAACTTCCAAATGTTAAAATAAGATGTACCGGTAATCAGAAACGTTTTAAAAATAGCAAACGTATTTGACTGACCATTTAACAGATCTATGGAACGTGACACGGGAAACAAAAATGATTTCATACGATATAAAGGGGAAAGAAAAGTCAAATATGCTCTAAGACGGGAATATATCGAAGCACGAGATTTATTTGATAAAACTCTTAAACGCGCTAAACGCACCTACAAGAAATCATTTGCTAATGTTATAGAAGATATGAGATCGACAAATCCAAATGAATTCTGGAGTAAAATCAAAACCTTGGCCCTAGAAATAAACACAATATACCAACATACCAATGGAGGTTTTGGATGCTGAAGGAAATATAATATTCAAGGAACGGGTAACCTTGGGAGGATGGGGAGTTAATTTTAAAAATCTGTACAACGGGTGTGGAAGTACCGATTTCGATAACGTTATCTACACTTGCTCAAGTCTCTATGTTTTTATTGTTTAATTTTCATAAATAGTTTTATAAATTCTTTTTTTTTTATTTGTATTGCTGTCCCCTGCTCTCTGTCATAGTTAAATGGTTATCAAACATAGAAGAAGCGGAATTTGTTTCCATGTGAATGTCAGACTGGATCTGAAGATATAGACCAACATTTTCAACTTTTCTCTGAGACTGATGAGTACAAGGTCTGTTTTTTTTTTAAATCTTTTTAAATTTAGAATAATTTATTAGACTTACAATAATCAATACACATTCAGAACATTGATTTTTTAAATTGAAAAACTGGGCCCACTAGGCATTCAAAATTTGAACATAAACAAGTTTTATGTGTTTTTCATATTCTTTTTATAATTTAACTCAACTTGCTATTTTAATTCTTTAAACTTTTTTAGGAAAATAAAGATTCTTCTCAAAACCGTGATGCAAAGCTTGTCCAGTTATTAGAATGTGGAAACATAAAGGAATTTTCAGAAGAAATTTTCCAAATTCCGAATGTCCTTGAATGTCTAAAAAATAAAATTTACCAAATACTACAATCAAAAATAAGAAATATTGTTTCAAAGGGCTTCAATTCTGTGCTTAGAAGAAAAGATAAGCAGGCTGTGAAGTCATTTTTCTTAGAAAAAGAAGTAAAAGAATGGCAGAAAGAAGCCCCAGTATTCCTCGAAATCCTGGAAACAATAGTGTCAAATCCATCACAAACAAGAAACAAGTGTAAAAAAGATGACGCTTAACTGCCAGGTATTGTGTCAGTGGGATCAAAGTTACAGAGTATCCATAATCAAGAGCTTAGTCTCTTTCAACACATTAATAGCATCATATTGCTGAAAGGAGGCTGTAAAAAGTCTGCTTTTAGAAAGTTAAATTCTACTTTTGATTGCTTGTCATATCCAGCAACTTTAGCATTAGCAGATCGCTATGGGGCAGACTGGGATCAAAATATCAGAAGTTGGCAAGTTTCTGTTGAACAGGGTAGAGAAACTGAAGATCAATTAATGAACAGTGTGCATGTTTATGAAGAATTAGTAAGAAAACATCAGGATGTTGATAAAGACCCTGAGTTCACACTTGCATTATCTAGTGCCAGACAAGAACTACAGCAACATCGAAAAATTATGCACCCAGGATACTATTTTGTTGGTGACAATGTAGATCTGAGAACAAAAGTTAGGAATATGACCATTACCAACCAAAAGAAAGATCAGCACATGTTCCAGATTTGTGCCTATAAAAATCGAGTTTCTAGAAACCATCTCGATAACGGTGGACCCAAGACCAACATTTACACATACAATTTCAAGAACTTCATACCGGGTGAACATGAGAAAAAATGTTTTTTTTTTATCTGAAGCAGCTTTCTTAGTGGCACAACAATGGTCAAAGTACATTCCTCATTTTTGGCAATACATTAATGTTCTGCCAAAATACATCAGTCATGAGTATCTCAGAGAAATGAAAACTCGAACCAACAGGGCAAGTTAATTTTTCTACATTTTCTTTTAGCAATTTTATTACTTACATGGGGGAAAAGATAAATAATTTCAAAGAAATATATTTTCTCTCAAGATAAAATGGTATAAAAATAAAATTTCAGCATAGAAAAAGTTTTAATTGTGTGCAATGAACCATGTATTTTCCAGATCAACCTGGGAGTAATTATGAAATGTGAGCAGTACAATGAAGATATGATAGATATTTGTGAATTTCTACACACTTTCGTTCCTGGGCATGAAACAAATGATAACTGGCAGAAGAAACCTGACAAAGTATTAAGTGGGGGTGACTACATCACATTTGAGTGCCACAAGCAAGCCCAATCGTCAAAACGAAATGGCCGTACCCCGTCTAAGCGTTTGCAGGGCCTAATTCCAAAAATGGAAGAGTTTCATAACCAAGCTGAATTGCTAAAGGTAAAATTCAGTTTCATCCCTTATCTTGTACATTTATTTTGTTTAATAGACATTTAAAGTATGACATATATATTATTTATTATTAAATGCATTGTATTATTTTTAATTAGGTTATATGGACACTACTATATAACACCAGTTCTGTCCGCAACCAAGGAACTTTGTATGCTGCAAGAAATACTTTGAACTCGAGGAATGTCACTCAACATTCGCCTCAAGACTTTTATGCCTGTTCTGACCTGGTAGAAAAAGTCACATTAGCCTACATAGTTAATGGAGGTCTTGAATACTTTGGAATGGACACCTTGAACACGGTCCCAACCAAAAATATGTATAGCGGTGCTATTGGCAACAAGAAAGAGATGTGTGAATATATTTTAGACCATGCATCTGAATTTGCAAAGCAGTTCTGTGTTCCTGACACACCACTTTTACCAGAGTATGGTCCCAAATCATTATCTTTGATATGTCGTTACTGCAAAAAGGAATATAAGCGCCCGAAATCTCTACGAAAGCATGAGGCGATGGTTCATGGTCATCCGGATCCATTGTATGGAGATGCTAATATTACAGAAATTACGACACAGACCTCAGAAGATGGAGTATTCAACTATACACGATTAATGTTGAATCTGTTGCTACTTAGAATGAACCACAACGATGCCATTCGTATGGGAGATGGTGAGCGTATAATGCGAATAAATCAGTTTCTTGTCCTGTTTTACAAAGCTTGCAACTGTCCGAAGTATGCTTATGGGCTTTTAGAGACAATAGCTCAGACAAACGTGCTTTTGACGGAAAGGATGGCACATAGATTGATATGGAATCGAACTGTCAATCACCGAGGAGATTTCGATTCAAATCATCCAAATGATCTAGATATAGAACCCTGCAACAAGGTTTTCAAGGATGAAGAACATAGTTTCAGGGGTGTTTTTACAGAGAAAACAGTGTCCAGAGTAAGCCGAAGTGCACTTTCATTACAATCTGTTGTACCATGCTTTGATACAAACTGCCATGTGAAAAAAGCAACATCTAAACACACAGCAGCAGATTTCACTGAGGATATTTTGAAATTAGTTGAACAGTATCAAAAACTTGACCTCTTTTCCATTATACCTGGAAGACAACATGATCCTTCATTCCAAAAGTCAAAAAATCCCCTTTTCCAACTAGATATGGATGATGTGCGCAACTGGATTTCAGGTTCGCTTTCAGATTATAACAGGAAACATTTTTATGGATAAAATGTACCGTAGTTAAAATGGATCAGTCTTCATCAGATGAATAGTTTAGAACTGGTTTTGTAGACAAATATCTAATATATTCACTGTCATCAGATAATCCTTCATCTGATGTCTGACTATCGTCTGAGTCCTCTTCATTCGTCAAAAGAATTCGTTCAAATATTTTAGATTTAACACTATTACATGGTTCCTCACATGAACATTCATCTGTGCATTTGCATGAACATGAACAGTTTTTCCTGTAGTTATCACAGCAGTTGTGCATCGGAGATTTTGGTTCTGGTTTATTTTCAAACATTTTAACAAACACTGTCTTCGACACAGAATGGACTTTGTGTATTCCTTCATTTGAGGAATTATATTACGACTACCCAAGGATCTTTTATACAACATGAGTATTGCATGACTTTGAATAAGTGGATCTCTACCAGCACGTCCAGTCTCCTGAAGGTAGTCGTCAATATCATTGGCAGGACCATAATGGACAACTGTGTCAACTGCCTTAACATCCAGGCCCATGCCAAAGGATGTTGAACAAAGAACTACCCGAATATCACCAGTCGGATCCTGATATGACGAACAGATAGATTCTTTTACATCATCACGGTCGTCATTAGGGCCATCTTCCTGATAATTGACATATGATGCCTTGCCTAGTGATTCCTCCAGGAGCTCATAAACTTCTGATATATGCTTAATTTGCCTAAAGAATATGATCATTCTTGTTGTGTTTTCCTTGTTTGCTTTGAGCTCTTCAACAAGCCATTTAAAATTTTTCCTAATGCTACTGTGCTGTAACTTGATGCACCAATATGTAATATTCAGCTTGTTTGGACTGACAATTATTTCTTCAACTTTTTTCATTGATAAACTTTTGTAGATGTGTTCTTTTGTTTCAATGGTAGCTGTTGCTGTTAATGCTATCACTGGAACATTTTCTCCTGTGAGAGATCTTATTTCTCCTAGTTTTCCATAAAATGGACGGTATGCTGGTTTTTTTCTTTTTATCTTCACCGCTGCATGAAAAACAAAAGATATTGTATTATTTCACATGTATGTCATTGTGTTTGTGAGGTGTGTTTGTGATTTGGGAGGTTAAGGAATTGATTTTATTTACTTACATACAAAATAAGAAAAGAGGAGAGCTGTTATAATAATTCACAATTTTTAATACTTTTCTTCTACAATCATTTAGAAGTATTTATATAAAGATTCTGTACTTACAATTTCTTAATGCAATGAGCTTCATCCACAAAAATAGCTTTAATAAAGTTTCTGTTTGCCAAATCCTCTGTAATTTTTCTTTGTGTTCCAAATATTGATTCTGGACTCGCAAAGATAATTGTAGGATCAGCAAACTCTCCGCCTAATTCACTCAGGTGATGTGCACTAAGTCCTTTCTTTTGCAATGCATCTACCTGACTTCTTATAAGAGAGGTCAGAGGGGAAATAACCAACACAATTGTTTTATCATGAGCTGAACTTAATGCTTTGAACAAAAACGGTGCCAGCTCAAATGTTAATGATTTACCACTTCCAGTAGGTGAACAGAAGAAAACATCCTTTTTCTTCAAATATGCTTCTATAACTTTCTTCTGGTTTAGTTTTAATTCACTAATAGACAATTGTTTTAATCCATTAGATATTGCTTGGGATATTTTTTTCTGTGTTCATTTTACAAAAATGTGTGTAAAATTTGTACAACTTTGTAACATTTAGGAAATCCCCCATAACCATTCATCACCCGTCAACTTATCAGCGATTCTCCAGCAGCACACTGCAGTGCCGTAATATGATCCCGTTACCGACCATATTCTGGTCGGTGAAATTTCAGGGTTTAAAAGTTTCTATGTTTGACATTATCAAAAAGTATGAAAGAGAGCACTAAAACAGAGAGACTTGAGCAAGTCTAAATTTTCCCCTTTGTGCGTCACAGTGCCGCTTTAAAACAATTAAATGATAAAAAACAATAATTAAATTATAAAAGCTGTTAAAGTACTTGCAAAGACTTTAAAAATTTGATTCACTATAGTACAAACTTTGGAACTTTGATTCACCATTGTTAAAACTTTGGAACTTTGAATAACTATGATATAAAAGTTGGAACTTTGAATAACTATGATATAAAAGTTGGAACTTTGAATAACTATGAGATAAACTTTGGAACTTTGATTTGCTATAGTTAAACTTTTGGAACTTTGATTTACTATCGTGAAAACGTTGGAAATTTTATATTATTTACAAAAATTAAATAGTTATTTTTTGTTAGGGGTCTTGGAAAGCTTTTAGGTTCATCCTGAATACTATTTAGGTATGTTATAGAATTATAAATTTCTGATAATTGCATTAAATAGAACCTTACCTCTTATCTCAGAAGGTTCCATATAACATTGAAAAGAGCTGTCTTCCTCTTTCTTTTCCGAAGGAATATTTTGTTCTATTGTTTTAATAAAAGATGTTAAAATTATTTTTTAAATAGTTTTATAGGAATAATCATATTGATTGCAGATAGTTTGTAAATTTCTCATATAGCACAATGACATAATATCAATATACTACTATGTTAATGAAAGGGGTGATAAAAAAAAATCGCAAACTAATTAAATAACATTAATAAAAATTATCGAAAAGTATTTTAATCTTCACTTTGTTCTTTTTTATTGATATTTTTTGTAGATGAATAACGTCAGTCAGCATTTTACTCAATGATAAATTGTATTTGCTGACATGTATCGACCAAAGAACTTACGAAATGATAACTTAAAACGAAAATGCTGATATTATTGCTTCATCAACTTGCTTGTCAATAAATTACCCACTTTCCAAAATTGTTCATACGTAGAGCAAGCTCTCGCGTATCGAATCAACTGAGATATATATACTCCGTATGCAGGTGATAAAGGTATATTGCTGCATAAGTAAGGGAAGTTGACGATAGAAAAGTTCAAGTCATCACGTTTGTCATATAGCTTGGTTGTTAGATTACCGTTAGTGTATTTTTAAGTAAAATATAAATCTGCTGACATAAGTGTTTTGCGAATTAAAATTACATGAGACCGGTCGTACACAATTATGTAAAGATTATTCCAATTTTTCAATTAACTCCTTAATTTAGCTTTCAGGCTTGTCACTAAAAAGATATCATATACCAAAGAGGGTAGTCATAAAGTGATTAATAACGTCTGCATTGCATGTCATTCATAATGCTCTACTCATTGTTTATTCTGAATAATGGTTTCTGCAGTGAGTAAAATAGTTGAACGGTTTCTACTTAAACTGTCCATCATGACAAAAGACAAATCAAGAAGTATATGCGGTAATTCAAGGATGACTATGTGGTTTGTGTGACTAATGGGAAGACTACCACTTTGTTACAGATTTCTCATATAATTGTGGTGATTAAGTATACATAATCATGCAACTATGTTTTTAAAGATGTGTAGAAGTTTGAAGCAAAAACCACTTTTCTCTGATATGTCATAATATTTACCTTCAGAAAAAGAACGACTTTTATTCACAGTGTATTTATTATCCCTTGTCTTTGAATCTTTTGAATCTGAAATTGAAATTTAAACTTGTGGGGTATAAAGATATACATAGATTACCCTAGATAAAAATCGCACAATGTCATGGAACTGAAGTTTCAACATTTTGTACAGAAAAGTTCCAGTAATGAGAATTACATTTTCAACAACTCACTACAGCTTTCATTATTAAAGTTTGAAAAATAGTTCAAATTCTGCGGTTTGATTTAAAGCAGAAGTAAAAGATACCCATATTTTTGGTAAAAACCTGAAAAAAAGCTATTTCATTTATTGAGTTTTCTTGTGAGCCATGTTAAATAATGTTATGATTATTGATTTTGGAAGCTATTATTCCATTTCTGTGAAAAATAAAAGTAAAAAGTATCTAAATTTACAAAGTAACTTTTTTATTGATTTTGTTGATCTATTAATCGGTTTAATTACCTGTTTATGCCCTATGAATATATATGAAAATTAAAACTGTGTTTAAAAACAAAAATCAGAAATGTTTTAATAAAAACAATATTTTAAAGCTACATTTACTCATATTTGGACAGTAAGGTATTTATTAATTTTCTCTTTACATGTAAATATGAAATATATTCATCATTTTTGGCCCTTGTCACTTCCAGCTTCCTTCAACCTGTTATACTATTTTTTGTATTATCTTACTGATTTAAAAACTTAATAAAGAAACTCCAAAAAAGCTTCAAATATGATTTGTTTTCATAACATTTTCAGGGATTGTTCCCTCTCGCTCTATCGAAAATTATCAGCTGTTTTGAGTACTTCCTGTGAAACTAAACATGAAAAAATGAACCAGGAGCTTTTTATGATTAAATAAGATTGATCTCCCGAGTGTCTATAAATGAATCTTAAACATTTTGTCTCTTTCTTTAATTTATTCTTCATAAAAATCTAACCCAATCAAGATTTTTTTGTTTAAATTTAATTAGAATTCAGAAGGAAGACATTGTTGCTTTCTACGATATTTCGTTCTGTTTTTATTATAATTAAATACATGAAAAAGTTCATGAATAATTCTTAAAATAGAATAGGCTGATATGAGTATTATTTTAAGAATTAGGCAATTTACGGTAAATTTTCATTAATGACAATCATTTTTATATCCAGACGCACACATTATACTAAGTCGCTTTTTTGTGTTAACATTTTCCGTGAACAAATTCTGATCAACGAACACTATTAGTAGATTTGATAGCAGACCGTTTGACGAAGTTAATTGTATTACCTGTTCTGTATTTATAAACCTAACAGAATCTGGTTTTTTTGCATAACTATGCATGGTTTTTTCATACTTATGACCAAAAAAAAAAATCAAATTTTGTTCACTTTTTTATTATTTTTTATTTCAAATTTATTCTGCATATATATATTAGGCAAATGAAAATAAATAACCATGCAACAAGATTTTTGGAAATGTGCAGAAATTGATAACCAAGACCACTTTTCTCTGTGGAATGTCTTAATATTTACCTCTGGAATAACGTGCACGATGAACATCCCTTTCTGGTGTTGCTGAAATTGAAATAAAAAAGATACGTGGTATATAATATACATACCCAAGATAAATATATATTATTATAACAGTAACTTGATCCGAAGGGTCGTATCACGTCGAGTTGACAGGCGTGGATCATCAGATGGCTATGGAAATAACGAACAGTATTCAATCTCAACGTCCATTAAACAAATATACAAAATAAGAGCAGAGCAAACACGGACCTCCGAAACATCAGAGGCGGGATCAGGTGCCATGGAGGAGTGAGCATCCCCTGCCGACCGGTCACACCCGCCGTGTGCTCGTTGTCATAATCAGGAAATAACGGGAAAAAATCCTTGGTCAATTCAGTGTATAAATAATGGACTAACAATTGGTATGAAAAACGTTCGTCAGCATTTCATTCAATGATAAATTGTATTTGCTGACAAGGTCATTGTATCGACCATAGAATTTACGAAATGATGACTTTAAACGAGACTGTTGATATTATTGTTTCTTCAACTTGCTTGTCAATAATTTACCTCGTTTAAGAAATTGTTCATACGAAGAGCATGCTCTTGCGTATCGAATCAACTGAGATATAAATACTCCGTATGCAGGTGATGAAGGTATATTGCTGCATAAGTAAGGGAAGTTGACGATAGAAAAGTTAAAGTCATCACGTTTATCATATAGCTTGGTTGTTAAAATATCCAAGTATGAAGCAGAAGTGTCAGACTCTGTGGTATCTTTTATCTCAAGCTCACCAGGATATATCGTGTCGACGTAGGAATGAAAATTATCATTATTAATTGACAATACGTTGTCGATATATCTAAATGTCGAGTTGAAGGCCACAGCAAGTGATTTTTTCTTTTCACGCAAAAGATTTTGCATAAATTCTGCTTCATATGAATATAAAAATAAGTCTGCTAATAACGGAGCGCAATTTGTACCCATGGGAATTCCAATAGATTGTTGGAATACCTGGTCTCCAAAAACCACATAGATATTGTCAATCAGAAACTCAAGCATCTTCTTGATGTCAACTTCAGAGTACTTTTGTGATCTAACGAGACGCGAAGCATCGAGTTTGATCTGATGATCCGCGCCTGTCAACAAGACGTGATACGGCTCTTCGGATCAAGATACTGTTATAATGATAAATTTATTATATACCCCCTCGTACCTAGCAAAATATATCAAAAGAAAACTTTAGAGATAAATTGCATAACATTTATCCATAAAATAAAACATAATAACAGGGGACTTTTTAACGTGCAAGAAAAATAACGTCATATTTCTGCGTACTACGTCATCAGTTTCAGAGAGTGGTGATATGGATTCAGAAAACAACATGTTGGTGATCCGGAAAATCGGATCACGACGTCACGTGATAGCATAAATTCAACAGTAAAATTCGATGATACACATTAGGTATATAATAAATCTGCGTAATGTCATGTAATTGAAGCTTAAACACTACTAACAAAATTTTTTCAGTAATAAATATTACAGTTTCATCTGACAAGTTATTATTATTGGATTAAAGTAAGAAAAGTGCATAGTTTAAAATCCTACGGTTAAATTTCAGAAAGACATAAAATATACAAATTTTTGTAACTGAAAAAATATTATATTTATTAACGTTTATTGTGTTACCTCTCATACAATGTTATCAATATTGTACTTTGGAAGCTATTATTCTATTTGTGTGATAAATCAATGAGAAAAATCGACATTTAACATGTACCTATTTGCTTTTTTTTAAATTTTCTTCTTCTTATAAATTTATGTTTTCGCCCTATGAATATATACACAACGTCATGCAATATCAAAGACTTATTCAGAAAAAAAAACCATCTGAAAAAAAAGTTAAAAGCTTTACTTATAATATAAAGGATGCTAGGCAGGTCAACGGAGTGCACTAACTCATTTGGTTATCAGATCCGTCAGCTGTCGACATGGATTCTGCTAAGAAAAAAACTGTTACATGCCCAATAACTGATGAGATTGAGAAGACTGCAAACGGTTTAGAACTAATAATTTACAATGACAGACAGAAAATTAGCCCTGCGAAAAAGAAATGGACAAATATAAGAGAGAATGCAGAAAGCCAAAGTCCAACAAATACAACAGCATAACTGTGACGGATGAAGAACCTTACTTACCACCATATCCACCCCATGCAGAAGCCAAAGTCCATTTCTAAATATCATCAAGTCAGACTGAATGATGCCAAGCTGTCAAGAAAATTTAAACCTCAAAATTTTTAAAGTGTTATTTTCAAGAAAGTTCCAGAAGAGAAAAACAGAGTATGTGTTTGGCGTTTATTTAGAGGCATGCTGCAAAATATCAAATATGAAATGCCGTAGAAGCCTTTCAGCAATCCATGAAGGATTTTAAACTAGGAAACAGGGTCATGGTTTTACATTTTTTTTCTGGTCAAGTATCCTTGTCAATATCAAGAATCCATCGTTCAGATCGATAATCTCTGGAATATAAGTTTTGTTTAGCAGTAGGTGCTGGCACGAAAAAGATCCCTCACTGCTCAAAGGCCCTGAGTGCCGAGCATAGGATAAAATTTGTGACGTCTTCATATGAGTGAAAAATTCTCGAGAGGGGGGGGGGGTTAAACAACATACAATCAATAAATCAATCAATCAAAGAACATCCTACCCCGTGCCCTTATTCATGTAATTTTTGTTTAAGGGACATTGAAGGTCCTGAAGATGAGAACCACATTTACTGACATCAATGCAAGGGATATTTTGAAAATAGAGGTTGCTACCAAAATCATTTACGGAACCTCGGGAAGACTACAGTCACCACCATGTGAGATCCTGGTGACCATTGCTTTGTAATTTTCCTTACATCAATACTGTTAAAGGGCGAGAGTGAGGGATGAATTTATTCATTGTCGCTTTAGAAGGATATGGAGATAACAAACGGTATTCAATCTCAAAGTCCATTTAACAATATACAAAATAAAAGCAGAGCAAACACGGACCTCCGAAACATCAGAGGTTGGACCAGGAGCCATGGAGGGGTGAGCATCCCCTGCTGACCGATCACACCCGCCATGTGATCGTTGTCATGATCATAAAATAACGAAAAAAAAATCTGTTGTCAATTAAGTGTATAGATAATAAACTAACAATTCGTATAAAACGTCAGTCAGCATTAGACTCATTGATAAATTGTACAGTATTTGCTCACAATGTCATTGTATCGACCATAGAACGTACAAAACGATGACTTTAAACGATATTGCAGATATTTTGTTTCATCAGCTTTGATATGAACGTTAACTGAAATTAAACCTCACTAATATACAGGCTCGAGGAATGTCACATTTATTCAGACTAATTCTTACAAAGCACTTTTATTACTCGCAGACACGTATGTTGCTTGCGCTACGTGTTTGTACCGACTAGTGTTTGTTGTATTTAGCAATGCAGTTAAGGTGTGCAATGGAAATATCGACTAAATTTTGCATTTAAAAATGTATTCGTAATCGGGATGGCGATTATTTTTAGTACATTATCTAAATCGAATAATTATAATTATGATTAATTACTACATATCGAGGACGATTACGTTTTATAGTTAGACTAATCACGTGATGTGGAAGTCACGCGATTTAAGCACATTGACTTGCAGTATTGATGTCACATATAAATATCAATTTTAATTTTCCAAGTTAAGTATATAAATATTTTCAACACACATTGTAGTTTATAAAAAGTGCTGCGACCCTGTCTAAATTCTGCAATTTCATTGTTAAAATTACACATGTATGACCGAATGCTATGACGTCGCACATAGTATTGGGGAAAGAAATTGCGTAACTTGTAACACTGTAAACGACGGGCGTTGGTATTTTTGGTCATTTTATCGTTTTGGCTAGATGGATTTTTCTGGCAATTTGTAAGAAGCTTCTATAACTTCCTGTGATGATGTCACCCAACATTCATTAATGAATTTCTAATTTACGGACTGTTCCGACTGTTCGTAAAATAAGAAGCGTTCCGTAACATTCCGTAATCTTGACAAGTTACAAGAAAAGATAGAGTGTTTGATAAAGAATTTTTACTATATAACAGGTTCATTTTGTAAAACTAAGTTGATAAATGAAATGTGCAAATCAAGAAGTTGTCAAATGTTTCTTTAAATAATTATAAGCAATCAGTATGGAAGATTAATAGAGCAATTTTGATATCTAGTTAGTTTTGTTACTACGACACAAATACGCGTTTTATGGTATTTAACAGGGCGTATGACACCAATGTGAGCTGTATTCTTTATTAACTGGGAAACTTTTTCAGATATAACATTTATTTTCAAAATGTGCAAATAAATAAAATTTTGTTTAAAAAGAAACAATAAAAAGTAAAACATTTTTCAGAAAACCGGGGCGTAAATTGAATGTCTAGTCTGATTTGTTACGCCTTCAATTTTTGACGTTTTTTACGCTTAAACGACATATGCAATAACGTCAGAAAAATATATTTTGACGTTACAAAATCAGCCCCAATTCTGTGTGCGACGTCAAATAATTTTTTGCTTGTCAGCGGCATGAAATATTGATATAATTAAATTGTTTTTTTTTAGAATTTATCAGGATCGCAGCACTTTTCAGATACCTTAATAGCTCAAGAGTTGAAATGTAAAAGCTTACTTTTATCCATTGAGTGTATGCCCTTCCACTAGATCAATTTATTAAGACCCCCAACATTACCTTCCGATGTACTTGCATACAAATATACGACAGTGGCAATGAAATCTGACCCCTCATTTGATATAAAAATCAGAACACTGGTAAAATTATGATAGTTTGTAGTTAAGAAGTTAAAATTATGCCTACTTCAAAACGAACACTAATTTGGATTTAAAGCTTGCATGGAAGACACAAGAGGGTGCAGAAATAGGACATTTTCCCGAATTTCCTCAATTCTAGTGAAGTTTCATCATATTTGAAAAACATTTCTTTTTGGAAAACATAGAGCACAAGCTTGCCTATCTGAGATTTTTTACACATAAACTGCATCTTATATCAGTGTATAGAATTTTTAAATTTGGTAGATAGGCAAGCGTGTGCTCTTTGTTTTCCGAAAGTAAATGTGCTGTAAAATTAATGAAAATTTGCATTAAAATGAGAAATTACGAAAATTGGCCTATTTCCTGACCTCACTGTGACCCCTGTACATACGAAATCTTAAACCAGCACTCATTTTGTGGTAACGGTGACAACAGGTTTTTATGGATAAAATGTTCTGAAAGACAACCAAAACCGGGAACCAAATACTGTTCTTATCATAATTTGTCCTTTATTGTATTCATACCCTATTTGATCTAAAACAGTATACATGTAGGACACAGTTATTGTTATAAGAAAATATATTTTATTCTGTATCTGATGTTTAAAACTTTTCTTGTAATTTTATTCTGCCCTTTCGCATCCTTTTACCATTGAAAATATTTATAGTACTTTTTCTGGGACAGTAGAGTAAAAAGACTGCAAATGGCCTAGGCATGCTTTGAATACATGTACCTTCATCACCTTGGCACAACATTAAAACACATCACTGTAGCAACCTCTAATGATAAAACGTCGCTTAATGATAAAAATAGCATTACGCGTTGCAATTGCAACGCTAAATGCTATAATTTATTGCATTAATAGCTGGCATTCTCTACCGCTAATGCTAAATTGCCACTTAATGATAGAATTTTATCATTAAGCGTCACAATTCAGAATAACACTGACGCTTGATGAAACAAGCAAATATCGACATAGCCGACGACAAATGATACACACTAGTATATCATTAAGCGTTGCAGCTGCAACCTTTAATGCCATACGATTTACAAATATGAAGAAGGATATGGAAATAACGAACAGTATTCAATCTCATCGTCCATTAAACAAATGTACAAAATAAGAGCAGAGCAAACACGGACCTCCGAAACATCGGAGGTGGGATCAGGTGCCATGGAGGAGTGAGCATCCCCTGCCGACCGGTCACACCCGCCGTGTGCTCGTTGTCATAATCAGGAAATAACGGTAAAAATCCGTGGTCAATTCAGTGTATAAATAATGGACTAACAATTGGTATGAAAAACGTCAGTCAGCATTTCATTCAATGATAAATTGTATTTGCTGACAAGGTCATTGTATCGACCATAGAATTTACGAAATGATGACTTTAAACGAGACTGTTGATATTCTTGTTTCATCAACTTGCTTGTCAATAATTTGCCTCGTGTAAGAAATTGTTCATACGTAGAGCATGCTCTTGCGTATCGAATCAATTGAGATATAAATACTCCGTATGCAGGTGATCAAGGTATATTGCAGCATAAGTAAGGGAAGTTGACGATAGAAAAGTTAAAGTCATGACGTTTATCATATAACTTGGTTGTTAGATTACCATTAGTGTTTTTTTTCAAGTAAAATATCCAAGTATGAAGCAGAAGTGTCAGACTCTGTGGTATCTTTTATCTCAAGATCACCAGGATATACCGTGTCGACGTAGGAATGGAAATAATCATTATTAATTGACAATACGTCGTCGATTTATCTAAATGTCGAGTTGAAGGCCACAGCAAGTTTTTTCTTCTGATCATGTAAAAGATTTTGCAAAAATTCTGCTTCATATGAATATAAAAATAAGTCTGCTTATAACGGAGCACAATTTGTACTCATGGGAATTCCAATAGATTGTTGGAATACCTGGTCTCCGAAAACCACATATATATTGTCAATCAGAAACTCAAGCATCTTCTTGATGTCAACTTCAGAGTAATTATGTGTGCAATCAGAATCTGTTTTAACAAAATAATTTTTCAAATGACCAATGGCGAGGTAAGTAAACTTACGAGTTCCATTTTTGTTGAAGAAGCAGCTGTCAATGATATCAAAAAGCCTAGATTTTAATTTGTCGTGGGGAATTGTTGTGTATAAAGTTGAAAAGTCGTAAGTTTTTATGCTGTCGATTTTTGTAAAGTCTTGTGATATCAAATTGTCCAAAAGTTTTTTAGAATTTTTAAGTATCCACATCTGATTTACACCACTTCTTGAATGTATAGTTGTACAGTACTCTTGAAGTTTTTCTTTCACTACTGTCAATATTTTAGTGAGAAGTAACGAAAGAGGCTTGGTTGAACATTTACTGGAACATGCAATGTAACTTTGTTTGTAAGGATTCTTATGAAGTTTCGGAATCCAATATATATAAGGTAGTTCAAATTCATTTTGGCTCTGTGGAATATTAAAAGTATTCAAAACTGACAGGTGATTTTGAAGAATTTCTTCCTTAGAAAGAGAAGTATATGTATAAGTAGGATTACCACTTGTAGAATTAAATCCAAGTTCTTCTAGAATGCAATTTATATAATGAGCCTTACAAACGAAGACATTGTTATTACTTGCTTTGTCGGCAGGAACCAGTACGTACTGATCGTTTAATCTATCTAATTCTTTTTTTCACTTCTGGTTTATTGAACACAGAAGGATAGATGGTTTTCATTTTTTGCCCCTCAACCTTTTAATACGTGACTTTAACATGGATCTGATACATTTAATCCATTCTGACAAGGTGTCAATGTCTTCTTTTTCATATCTAGCCCATCGTCTGGCGTAATTTTCAACAGAATCCATAATATTTATGAAATTCCGACGCCAGTTGAAGGATCGGGGTTCCCTATATTTAGGACCTTTTAAAATAAGTGATCTAAGGTCCTCATTACGAACTATTTTTACGTCACCTGTAATAACGTGTCCAGCAGGACTGTAGTTGTAGGGCGAAGAACAACATGAACACGAAAGGGGATTATGTTTCAGATAGTCGATATCCAGGTCATGTAAAGTGTTTTTGTAATTGAAAAGTTTGGAAGCAATGGTCGATGTACATTTGTAGGAAATACAAGGCGTAGTCTTTAACTTGAAATATGGTTGAATACAAGACTGGACCCTTTTGTGATTAAGATCATTAATATCTTGCAATATCTAAGAGACATACACATACACATCCACCTTTCCTATAAAATGAACTACCATTTGCCAAATCATTTATATATGCCCTTGTGCTTCTTTTTCACCTCGAGCAATTAGTCTCGTATGGTTAAAATAAGATACAAAACAGCAATTCATTCAATTATATCTTATACACTGTAGGGGAATTTTACAAGCAAAGGAAATTTAGTTGCGACTATCACAACTCAGATTACATTAAATATCTCTCAGGGCTATGTCAACAAACTCAGTATTTAAGGTCTTTCGTTCCCAACGAAAAACCTTTCACTTATTCCTTTGATAAAGTTTATTATTCTTTTTTTCTGCTTCCTAGACGCCTACATTGAAGCCTCATATTTTACTCATTTCTCTATTGATTTCGCTCAATTTTTCAGAGGTACTAGAAGTTACGAAACCCTATCAGAATGCTGTCTTAAATGTCACTTCCGGTTTTGAGTTATTACCCTTTAAACGAAAATTTATAGGCTTTCGTTTCCAGTTAAAGGCTCAGAGACGGCTAAAGCTGGAACAGAAATTTAATGATTTTAGATAATAGAAGGATTGAAGTTGTGCACATCGGTTTTCGTTTTTTCGATTTCTCTATTCAAATGGCGCTATATAGGGGTCAGAAATTAAAACGCTTAAAAGAGCCAAAATTACTCATATATTTTGTTTTTTATCTTCTTAACTAAAAATGGTTTGTTCAAATATATAGAACATAATTTGTGCAGAATTAGAAGATCTTTCAAATAATATCTCGAAAAAAGGGCTGACGACTACTGTAAACGTATTACATTTGGCTGTGTATTCTTTTTAGCGTTTTTTCGTGGAAAGAAGGGTCCGCTTATTCAAGTACAACGCTAACTATCTATGAAGAAGAACAATGAGATATGTGCTAAATAAAATCCACGCTAACTTGTTTAAAATCCAGTTTCCGCCAAATACGTACTACGCGCTAAATATAATACATTTACAGTTATTCAAGGGATCTGGAGGGGCCATATTTTTTCTCCAGATATCTCTAAAAGCATTGAAATTTTTTTTTATAATACATCAAAGAAGCAAAGTTGTGGAAAATCTCTGGTAAAATCCACTGATGTCATCAAAATACATTCGTCGACGTCACTTCCGGTCAAACTGGAAGTAGTCCGAAACTGCATATTTTTGCCGTTTTTGACATGTTTTGGGAAAATATTTGTCACTGGAAGCATAAAACTTAATTCTCCATCCGTCGACATCATTTCCGGTCAAACAGGAAATAGCAAAGATTGCTTACTTTTGATAATTTGAACATAGATTTAGAAGATATAAATCATTAGAGACGTTATTCTCCTTTCTTTTTTTTAAATTTACTTCCGGTCAAAAAGGACGCAAGACCTATTCGTTGATTTGCAAAGAGCTTTGCTCTATTTCTAGCAGTGTCACTGTTTTGTACTATTGTTTCTGAAGAAATTTCTCCGAATACTAGCTTTGAACCTCTTTTGATAGAAATTCTTGTCGTATATTTTAAACTTGTAAATACAAGGAAACATAACAATATTCAATATTTCGCTAAAATTAACACTAGTCAATTTTCCTTTACAAAATATCGTCACTTTCTTCAACAGTTACTCGTCAAATAACCACATTTACAGTAAATTCTAATACGGTATTACTAGAGGACATTATAAAAGAACTGCACAAATCTCAATTTGAAAAAAAAAATGGCAAGACGAAAGCTAAGTCGTAAAGTGAGTTCCCCCACATGCATTTTGAGTGGATCATTTTGATAAAAAATGTTTGTGAACAATAAGATTCTGAAAGTTTCCATTCTAGGTCAGGAAACAATGATTACATTTTTTGATCATCGTAAACATCAGATAATGTTGAAATTCATCCGTCTAGATTAATATCAAAAAAGGAATGAAATAAGTTAAAAGAGGTAGAGCCACTTTGGGCCATATTTGGCCCTGAGAATTTCTGAAAAATCAAAACTGATCAGTTTAGGTTGCAAATGTAGTATTTATCACTTGGAGTGTTGGTGACCACGTATCTATTAATTGTGACGTAATTTTCCATCTAGTCAATGCATTATGACATCATGAAACGCGTCATTTTCCTAATATCCTGTAAATTCCTCTGAAAATGACCTAAAGTTGAAGCTTTTTTGCAATATTTCATATAGAGCACAACCTCTGATCTAAAATATGCCAATACATAATGAAAGCATTGTTTCTGTAGATCAAAAAACATGTTTTATTCTTTGGATCGTGGGCTGTGCTCATATTTTAATTCTTTGCTGAAGGTAGTCAAATACGCATGTTTTCTGCAAATTTCAAGAACATTGCAATTTTGCAAACCTTTTCTCCAATAACTGGATTCTCAAAAACGAAATTTTTTTAAGGAAATGAGAGCATCAAGTGTCTATTTTCTTTTGATATATGAAATGGGAAAGAGGGTGATATTTGATTTATTGATATAAGTACAGGGCTATTTTATGCATAAAATGGCTCATGCTCTTTGGGATTGTAACACAAGTCATCTAAACATCTATAGGTATTATAAACGCCTCTGAAAAGACTGGATTGACATTCACTTAAATCTACATTACATTTACATACAACTTAACCATTGAATGTATTAAATATTTAATGAAATTAGTTCAGCTGTCAGAGGACTTATTTTATTAATTTTCATAAGAAATGAAAGTGAAGAAAAGATAGCAATGAACATATCCTTTGAGACCTTTTTGAGATGCAAACACTAGCGCTTTACTTAATATTCGATCCGTTGACTAGATTAGATTTATAAAGGGTGACAAACATCTCAATCCGTCTCAACATGTAATAGACGTTAGGGAATAAACACGAAACGAAGGGAAAAAGATAAAAGAAGAATAGCAGTTGGACTATAGAAGGTGGCAATCATGGCATCATGTAATAAGACTATGATCAAATTGGGTTGAAACTTATTTTTTTATGCCATGGGTTCGTTAATTCAAAAACATATTGTACATTCTCCTTTTGCAGAAGCATACATAAGATCGATTGATTGTATATTGTTTAACGTCCCTCTCGAGAATTTTTCACTCATATGGAGACGTCACCGTATGCCTGTGAAGGGCTTCAAATTTTGACCTGTACTCGGCACTAAAAGCCATTGAGCAGTGAGGGATCTTTATCGTGCCAACACCTACCGCTAACACGGGGCCTATGTTTTTTAGGGTCTCCTCCGAAAGACCCGCAACTTTCATTTGAAAGTGCCGAGCGCATGGCGAAGGAACAGTTGCTACCCATTTTAACGACTAGGTCAGTTGCGGCCGAGATACGCACTCACGACCTCTCGATCACGGAGCGAGCGCTCTACCGACTGAGCTACCGTGAACGGCGGCATGCATAAGAAACATGAAGGGAAAGAGTTCATCAACGGGATGTCGATTAGTCGGTAACTATGTACAAAAAAGGCAGAAGAGGTAAAGTGATTTGCATTGATAAGTTAGACATCCGAACAATTATACAAAGTCATCCACTTAGCTGAATATATATTTAAAGAAAACTTTTTATGCATCATCGGAATTTAGATGTTATAGATCTAGGTATTAACCGCAATTTTAGGCAACATCCTCCTTCACTCTAATGGGATATGTAATTATTGATTTTTCTCCAATCTCCAAGCAAAATTTTATTGTAAAACGAGAATATTTGGCGCTAAAATATATTGTGCGCTTAGGGTATTTTTGAATTTCATTTTTTGTGTGTGTTCAAAGTTTTTACACAAGTATATGTAAACCGGATTCGCGCGATTACGTAATGTCGAAAGGTTATCGGAATTTATATTCACAGTAGCACTGCACACTTTCCGAAGACAGAATTAAATTTCCGCCAAATTATAATTAAATTTAACTATTTTTACCCCATTAGTTGCTATCTTATTGTTATCATTAACACCTTCAAAGGTAGACTTCTCGGTGTGTCATTCATCTATCGTGTGGAGGTAAACAATGCTATCAAGCATGACGATTGAGCTTGCAGACAATACCTGATTAGGACTAATAATTTTCTGTCGATGCATGCATTGATTTGATTTGATTTAAATGAGTAAATACTCCATTTCTTTTAACTGAAAATAGAAATAAATTAATTTTAACACTGTGCGACGGCCATTTGAAAGCACTTACCGCGTTAACTGAATGTTAACTGATATACGGGGGTACTAATGTCTTTCCGTGCTGGACTAACCAAAAATTAAATTCAAATACGGATGTGGAAAAAAGCAACAAAATATCACATTTATATATTTTAATGACAAGTACAAGCGCTAAAATATATTTGCGCCGCCAAAGCCTTACCACTTGCATTTGCGCTAAAATAGATATGCGCCAAATTTTCTCGATTTACAGCATCTGTATCCCCATTGTTAAAAGTCTGATATAGTATATCAATATCACTCGCAGAAGGATAAAACGTACGCTTGAATAGAACCTTAGGTTCCCTGCTCAGTTCACGTCTATCGGGCCTATATACCCCGCTACAAAATGTAGTGCCTTACGTACTTCAAGTGAAAATAGAATAAATCGTACTACTGTGGAGCCTTTACAGTTAAAAGAAAAAGATTTTTTGTCAACAGAATAACAATCTGATGGGTATTAGAAAAGATATGGGGTGAACAATATTAACTGTAATCTTATCAAATATATGTATAACAAATATGGATTACGTTGGGTGATCTGTGGTCTCCCCTATGATTCTACTATTCCATGTAAGAAAAGTAAATAGAAAATATTTATAGCATCTTTATTTGTAAAAATAGATGCAGTTATTTATTTAGGAAACTGTGTCGCTATTATGGTTGAGTTAGGTTTTGCTTTTTATTTAGTCAGGATCGGAGTCTTTATTCTTCGTCTATGACCTGCATTCAAAGCAAAAGGTACACAATTTTTTTAGCAGATTTTTTTTTCAAAAAAATATTCTTTAAATGCAGTTTTTAAAAATGAAAATGTGAAAATATGATGTATAATTAACTTTTTTTATAAGTTATTCCATCGATGCTTTATGTTTTGAATTCTTGGCACACGATGGATATGGATTTAAAACAAGCTCGCAAATTCTGGCGGGGTAGTATGCAATTTGCATTAGCTGAAAGTTGAAAAAAAATAAAAACTGTTACTTGTTTACTTAGTTTATCAGTATGCTACCTTTTTATTTCATAATTTAATTGTTCTTGTTTTACATTTCATAATTTATTGGAGTTTTTGCTGCACAAGTGATTTGATTGGAACTTAGGGCCACGTGGTATGAAAGGAATCGCAGTTAATATGCCCCGGGAAAAGTCGAGTAGAAAGCGGAAGACAGACGCTTTCATTATATACAGTATCATTTATTTCTCTGTTCATATTCAGTGAGTGTAAGGGCTTTTTAAATATATGCATGATGCGAGATTTGGGGCATCTAGAAATGGGGGCTCAGGTTGGAAAAACTACGATGAACAGTTCAGTCTTCGTAGGAGCCTAGACCCAACAATTCCTTGGGATAACGTTGACCAAGAATTGTGGCTCATGTTTATGTCCCCTTCACCATAAGGTCAAAGCCAAGGTGCATCAAGTACTCCTATTAATGCTTCAAATTATAGCTTACATGACTTTAATCTCAAAAGGCTATACATTCGATTAATTTGTACGTATTCACGTAGATGTATCAGGTGCAACGCAAATCATCCAGTTTCTCAATGAAAGCTCTTAAATCCAACTCATGCAACTCCTTATGTTCAAGGTAAAACTCAGTACATCCAAGGGCGGCAGGGTTTCTTTCCTAAAGCAGCTCCTGGGTCTAATGCTCCAACAGCCAAAAGTCGTTTTCGCCCCATCCAACAGCAATCTAACTTCGCAAATAGGGCCAGATTCCAATCTAAACGTTTTCCCCATCCCGGTAATTTTTCAATTTCAAACAGATATATGGGTTTGGGGAAAAACACCTGTTAGGGTGGATAAACTTGTAACCTATTTAAAAACTTACCCAAACGAACAGGCAGCTCAGGAACTATAGCAGGGGTTTACCCAGGGTTTTAGCTTAAAGTACGTTGGGCCTAGTGGTCATGTGATGTCGAAAAATTTAAAGTCAGCAAATGAGCAACATGAACAGCTTATCGATAAAGTCAAATAGGAAATAACTATGGGTAGAATTATCGTTAACTGTTCAAACAGTTACCTTTAGCTAGTTTGCATATCTCACCTATTGGGTTGGTATCGAAGACTGACGGAGGGTGGCGTTTGATAACCCTCCTGTTCTATCCCAAATCTAAAAGTGTAAATGACTTTATCGATCCATTGGCATGTACTCTTCCTTTGATAATATTATTAACATGATATCTCGATTAGGAAAGGGAGTGTTACTTGGAAAGTAAGATATAAAAAGTGCATTTAGACTTGTTCCTGTAAAACCCGGAGACTTTGAGTTGCTTGGTTTCTGTATAGTGTTATGGGTCAGAATAACCCTAAATGCCAGCAAAGATCAATAACACAATTTAAACTTAAGAATGATTTATTTACAGTAATATATAATAAGTATATGAAACATAAAGTACAAACTTAGCAAAAATCTAAAAATACATACATCAGAGTGTCCGTTGCTGCACACAATGTCCCAGTGAAAATATATATCCCAGTTATTTCTCAATAGTGCTTATACGACAAAGTATTCACAATTATTCTATGCATCGAATTG
>NW_026933888.1:0-57803 GCF_032062105.1 Saccostrea cuccullata
GTTGCGGAGGTATGTAATTCTGATAAAGAAAAAGAGAAAGACGAGTTAACTGAAAGTTTTTTCCCCCTTTCCCCCGAAAAAAAGCGCCTGCACTAAGAAAACGCTGGCTTGACCTCTTGAGAAGAGAAAATTACAAGCCAAAGAGAAACCACAGAGTATGCTCTCTTCATTTTAAGGAAGGCAGACCAACAGAAAATCATCCGTACCCAGAGCTCTGTGCATATAATTTTAAGGAAAGTCTAAAGTTTTGTTGTGGTTTTGATTGTAAAAATCAAAAAGTTGGCATCATGATTTCATGGAAGCATCGTGTGTCTAGTGTTAATATCAAGATATATAGTCTATATAAATATATAAAAATATATGGAAAATTCTATTTGTTTATGATAAATTGTAGGATTAAACACAAAATATTGAGAACTGTTTGAGTTTTTAACATTTAAATAAGGTATTGAGCATTACAATTTAGAGACACACATGCTAGTCTTGAGTGCTTATGATTTTAAGGTCACCTGAGTAACTCAGGTGACCTATTGCTATCCGTTTTCGTCCGTCGTGTGTGTCGTGTGTCTTGTGTCGTGCGTCGTGTGTTAACATTTGAACATTTTCAGCTTCTTCTCTGAAACCACTTAACCAATTTCAACCAAATTTGGTATACAGCATCTATGGATGAAGGGGAACAAAAAATTTTGAATTTCCTGGTCCCCTTCCCCCTGGGACTTGAGAGGTGGGGCCAAAACCACTAAAATTATTGCAATCTTTAAAAATCTTCTTCTTTACTCCTGGACATCAAGCAGGCAAACTGTTGGCATGAATGTAATGAGCATTGAGTCCTCTACTCAAATTGTGAAATTCATGGCCCCAGGGTCAGGGGTTCTAGTGCTAGGTGAGGCTATATAGATTATATAGTGAAAATGCATGATTTCTTTGAAAATCTTCTTCTCTACTTCTGGGTATTAAATAAACTAACTAAGCACATAGTTATGATGAGCAAGAGTGCCACTTTCAAAATTGTGAATTTTATGACCCCTGCGTCAGGGGTTCTGGTGTTAGGGCGGGGCTCTCTTTGTTATATAGTGAAAATGCATTTATTCTTTAAAAATCTTCTTCTTTACTTCTGCGTATAAAAAAAAAATATCTAAGCACATAGTTATGATGAGCAAGAGAGCCTCTTTCAAAATTGTGAATTTTATGACCCCTGCGTCAGGGGTTTCTGGTGTTAGGGCGGGGCTTTATTGGTTATATTGTGAAAATGCATTTATTCTTTAAAAATCTTCTTTCTATTGCTAAGTATTGAATAAACTAAGTAAGTACATAGTTATGATGAGCAAGAGTGCCTCTACCAAAATTGTGAATTTTGTGGCCCCAGGGTCAGGGGTTCTGGTGTTAGGGCGGGGCTCTATTGGTTATATAATGAAAATGCATTAATTCTTTGAAAATCTTTTTCTCTGCTCCTGGGTAATAAATAAACTAACCAAGCACACAGTTATGATCAGCAAGAGTGCGTCATCAACAATTGTGAATTTTATGGCCCCAGGATCAGGGGTTCTGGTGAAAGGACGGGGCTCTATTGATTTATATAGTGAAAATGCATTTATTCTTTGAAAATCTTCTTTTGTGCTTCTTGGTATTAAATAAACTATGTAAGTAAATAGTTATGTTGATAAAGATGCATCTTTCAAAATTGTGGATTTTATGGCCCCAGGGTTCTGGTGTTAGGTCGGGGCTCTATTGATCACATAGTGAAAATGCATTAATTGTTTTAAAATCTTCTTCTGTGCTCCTGCGTATTAAATAAACTAACTAAGCCATAGTTATGATAAGCAAGAGTGCCTCTTCCAATATTGTGAATTTTATGGCTCCAGGGTCATGGGTTCTGGTTTTAGGACGGGGCTCTATTGATTATACAGAGAAAATACATTAATTCTTTAAAAATCTTTCCTCCGCTCCTTGTTTTTATGCCAATGATCCAAATATATTTATGATGAAGAAAGGTGCACGTAGCAAAATGGTTATTTTTTATGCCCCCCCTCCCTGGGTCGGAAGTGGGTGGGGGTGGGGGGTACAAAGTTTGAAAATAAATCAATGCTTTGAAATCTGCTCTTTGGTATTAATCAACCATTTTATGATAAATTTGTAAAATTTTGAAATATGTGGCTCCAGGATCAGTGATTCCTTTGGGATGAGATGCACAACTGGTTATAAAGAGGAAGTGTATTTTCTCGTAATGTTACTCTGATCTACCTCTCACTACTAAGCCAGAAACTTAGAAAATTACTGACAATGTGCTGTCGTTACTGTAAAACTTAGACAATTACTGACCTTTTTACTGCCGGTACTGATAAACTTAAAAAAGTGCTGACAATTTTAGTCGGTGCTGATAAACTTAGACAATTACTGACCCGTTTACTGTCCCTGCTGAAAAACTTAGACAAGTGCTGACATTTACTGATAATTACTGTCCCTATTGTTCTCGCTCTGGGGAGGCTGCAGTGGTGTGAAAATGAATGTGTGTTATACTTTGCATTTAAAAACAGTCTTATTTTAATTTTTAATAAAAAAAAAATCCCAGACAGTTATCATTTTTTTTAAATCTAAATATTATTGATATCTGTAAAATAAATCAGAATATGAATATGAGTAAATCAAGTTTAAATTTATGTGTTGAATATATATATCCCTGTTCAATTAAAGAATTAAAATTAATTAATCATCAAGTTAGTTTTCATTTATTTATTTCTTTGCAGACAGATATCTGATTTTAATGTTAGCCCCCCCCCCTGTTTTCACGATCGGAAAGTTTCTTTCTTTTCACAAACAAGACAGATGTCTCTTGTTAAAAAAGGAAATCTTCTAAATATTGAATAATTACTGATAGGTAATTCAGTTTCCTAATGTTCTCGGACATCTGTACAAGTCATATAATTATATACCCCTGTTTAAGATTTCCGGTTTCATTTGCTCATACGGGAGTTCCCCTATTGAACAGTACTATAAACTTGTACTATGCCTTGTTAATTTTGTCACTTAACACATTATTTCTAAATGAATGGTTGGTTGATCGATTACGCAGGGTTCATAAGTACCCAATGTCTGTAAGTCCGAGACTAATAAATAATTATCAGACTAGTAATAAAAATTCATATACTAGCAAGTATAGAAATCTTACGGAAAATATTTATATTTACTAGGTCAGGGGTAAGACTAATATTAGCAGTAGCACCATTCTCAAATATTTTTCTTCTGTCTCTCCCTCTCTCTTAAAGATATAAACAGCATTGACACTTTACTTGACATGTGCTCCATTTATTCACATTGCCGAGGGGGTTAGATCACTATTTAGTTTTTAAACTTAATCCTTATAAAAGTATTTTTTAATCATGATTCAATTTTTAACAAAAATATTACATGTTTCGTACCTTCCATTTTTCCCCTGTAGCTATCGATGTATTGGGATTAATTTAATTTTATGTGCTGAAATTAAATTTCATGTCATTAAAGTAGGTAGGCGTAGGGTGTTATGATGTTAACATAATAATAAAGCAGAATGCGGACTTGTCTTGTAAAGTA
The DNA here is from genome assembly GCF_032062105.1 of Saccostrea cuccullata. NCBI lineage: Eukaryota > Metazoa > Mollusca > Bivalvia > Ostreida > Ostreidae > Saccostrea > Saccostrea cuccullata. The sequence goes on from NW_026933888.1 coordinate 3,568, forward strand.
TTTTACGAAGTAGTGAAAATTGGAAGTCATTAGTCCGTCGAACCAGTGCTCACAAATATTTATTTTGAATCCTCTAGCATACATGTATAAGCCCCCCCCCCCTATGCGCACACGTTACATGAAAAAAAAATAGTATACCGGTACTTGAATATGATTTATAAAAATGTGTAAGTTTTTTGAATTTGTCCATTTGATCAATTTATACCCGTCTCGTAATCATTATTTATTTGATTCAGGTTTCATTAACATCTTTCCTTTTCATTAGATTAAGATTATTCGTGTAGGTTCCCACTATCTTCCGTGACGAGTTACCATTCATCTCTCTTTCTCCCTCCTCTCTCTCCAAAAATCAATATCGACCCAGGGAAAGTTTAAAATACATGTATAGTTAAACTCTGGCTGATTTTTTTTAATGTCATAATACTGCTGCATATAAATTGTGTTTGATTTTTAATTATTCTTAACTACTGTTAAACAGTTATGGAAATATACTATGAACTATTTTTATTTAATTGATAATCAAAATTCTTCATTCCACTGTCCCACACACACACCAACACGACTTCCAAAAAAAAAATTAGGAACCAGTAATTTTTACAACACTTTGGATGTAATGTACCCTTCTCATATATTTATTTTTGCTTAAATCTTTAAACAATTTGTGCCTTTTCCCGGTTGGTTTTTACATCAATCTTCTTTTTCATTAATCGTTAATTTTATCTTACGACGGTATATTAAAAACAAGTTATTTATTCAATCTAAGAAGAGGCTGAAGGATTGTAGATTGCATATTTATATTACGTATGTGCTGGTGTTGAATTTCTCAAATTCAAACTGTCTTAAAGAAGAGTCTACCTGTCGCCGTAATGTTGCTTAACTTCCAGTGAAATCCGGCGAGTGTTCTTTTGTATAATACAGCAGTGACACCTATTGTCTTTTTACCGCTACCGTACACACTCGGATCGCCTCAGGCGATTTCTTCTACACACAGGTGCTTCACAGAGTTTCCGATTGTATTTGAATTATTATGTAATTCAGCTGGATACCAGCTAAACGACTTGAATAATTTTGGACAAATAAAAAGCACAGTGTTACTGTAAAATCATGATACTGGTTTCAATACCGAACAAAGCTATGAAACGACAATTTATTAAGTTAATTAAATTTATTAATTTTTGTGTACCGAAACAGATAAAAAGGAGTCCAAAGTTAAACACGACAGTATTAATTGTGTTCTACTTTAATAAAATAAATAAGTACATGTTCATCGGTCTTCATTCAGTTCGCACGTGCCCCCCCCCCCCCCCCCAAATTTTTAAATTTTAAAACACAAAAAGAAACTAGATCCATGTGAACGTCTACCGACACTCTAATTGAAAAGAACATTGATATTAATTTCTATCAAAGTTTTGTTTCAGGAGTATGCATAGACAAAAGTTGATAATATAAAATGTCATTAGCTAGTTTTTCATGTTTTGAATTAAAATAACACTTTCAGGTGGATCCAGAAAATCCAGATTCGAAAGTCAGCTAAAAGATGTACATTATTTCAAAAGAATAATGCGGACAGTAACTAAATCAATGAATGTCAAAGGATCAATGATCAATGCAGGCCAGTAGCCCACCTCCCCCTGCCCAATGAATAAAATAAAAAGTCTTTTTTTTAATTTAAATTCCCCGTCTGTCTTTTAATTTTGGTTTCTTCTTGCAAATGCATGGATTCGGGTATGTTTGACTGAACAAAAACAAATATGGGCGGCCTCCACATAATTAAAAATTTAACATTATATGAAAACTATTACAAACGCCTTTCCTCAAAATGGGGAACCCACGGCCTCACCGCGCGCTATGATTATTAAAATTATTCAAACTCATTTGAATAAATTAAATTAAAATTGAATAAAACACATCTAACCTAACAGTTTGATTCTTTAAATTAATATTAAAAAAAGTCAGGGAGTCAATGTTAATTAAGAAAATATTATAAAATGCATGTCATGTAATAACATTGTTTTATTATAAAAAGGAAAAGACCTCTGTAAAATTTCATATCTCACTACTGAAGGAATATTTTTATTTTTTTTAATTGCTTATCATTTTTAAGGTTTTGAAATTTTATCCCTTCTATTGAAAATATTTTTTACAAATCAGTTTTCTATAAATAGATCAAAGAAGCTTTTTTTCAAAGATATCATCTGGACATAGTTAAAAATTATATGAAAAAAACAAATAAATGAAATAATAATCTATGTTAAAATAAAAAAAAATCCATTTCACACCACTGCAGCCTCCCCGAGAGCGAGAACAATAGGGACAGTAATTATCAGTAAATGTCAGCACTTGTCTATTAGACAAGTTATTTAAAATTGATATCAATTCTTTATTTCCTTATGCCAAACGGCATATCAGACAGATACATGTACATAATAGTTGTATTACAAACAAGGTATACATATATTCAGATCTTACAATTGTATAATAAATGTTTACATAACATATCATGAGCTATGAACAGTTTAATAAATCTTTTCTTCTTTGTAAAGCAATGAACAAAAATTTTCCCAATTTAGACATTTCTTTAACATTTTGTACACTTAACAGTTGAATTAATTTAAAGACACTAGGTTTCTTAACATAATACTGTTTTATATATTGGATTCTGAGATCTTGATAAATAGGACATTTCAATATAAAATGGAATTCATCTTCTACATCATTTAAGTCACATAATAAGCATTTTCTGTTAATTCTGTTTTCATTAACATATCTACCTTCTTTTACCGTAATTTATGACTAGACAGTCTAAAGCTTGTAATACATTTTTGTATGCATGTTTAATAGGTTTTGATAAATAATTTTGTAAACAAAAATGGTCTATAAAATGTTGATACAACTTTCCTTTTGTAGACATCTTAATACTATGAAGATTTCTTGACTATACACATCAAGGAATCTTTGCTTAACAATAACATATTCTCTACAAGTGTCAAAGTTTTGAAACAAGAGATAACTTAAACCAAGCTTATCAAATTCATTCTTAATTTCAGTAAACCATTTGTCATTATTCCTTACTCTTTCTTCATAACAAGCTTTCAATATACAGTTGTTTGTATTTTTAAGTTTAAGCCAATATTTCAAAATTTGAAGTTTCCTTAAAAGATACAAAGGTAATCTGCCTAATTCATAATATACCATATTGTTTGGAGTACATAATTTCACACCCAAGACTTTCTTACAAAAATTACTATGAATTTTTTCAACATCTTTAGCCTTGTGGAAACCCCATATTTCAGCTCCATATGACAAAACACTTTTCACATATGTATCAAAAACTGCACATTTTGTTTCTATGTTTAGATAATAATTATTCATTCTTGAGTTAATTGCAAAAAATGCCTTCCGACCTTGATCGGCAACATGCTTTTGAGTGATATTGAATTTCCCATTATAATTAAAAAGCATACCTAGGTAATTGAATTCATTGACAATTTCAAGTTCTTTATCCTCGTACATAAATTTTTCAGATATCTTTACATTTCCTTGATTTCTAAACACAACAATTTTTGTTTTTTCAGTGTTAAGTTTCAACTTCCATTCTTGATTATATAAAAGTAAAGAGTCTAACAATTTCTGCAGTGAATCAGCAGATTCAGCCATTAGTACCATATCATCAGCATACATAAGCAAGAACATGTTGAGTAAATTGAACTCAAAAGATGGACAGTTGTTTCTTATAAAATGTAATTCACAATCATTCACGAAAAGAGAGAACAATATTGGTGATAACACCTCACCCTGTAATAGACCAACTCTATTTTCAAAAAATTCAGACATCACACCATTTGACTTAATACATGATTTAACAATGGTATATAGTGATTTTATTGTATTTAATAGTTTTCCTTCAATGCCCTGTTTTATTAACTTAACCCACAGGCTGCTCCTATCTATAAAATCAAATGCTTTTTTATAGTCTATAAAACAACAATATAGTCTTCCACCTCTGCGACTTAATTGTCTGGTAATCATTGTATGTAAAACAAAAATGGCATCAGTAGTAGAGAAACCTGGTTTAAAACCAAACTGAGCATCTGATAATATAGAGTTTTCCAAATCCCATTTTAATAGACGACTATTTAAGACAGATGTATAAAGTTTACCTAAGCAACTAGTCAATGTGATACCTCTATAATTATTGGGGTCATTGGGGCCCCCTTTTTGAATACAGGGACTATGTAACCTTGAGCCCACGATTCTGGAAAATACCCAGTACTAAATATAGAATTAAAAAGTTTAACTAGACATGGTACAATATGGCTTTTACATGTTATGATATGTTATTTTAATTTACTATTTATTTCAGGTTTCAGTATTTTCATCTTTTAATCTTGATTTATTTTTTGTTCTCTTTGTAACATATAAGTAATTATTATTTTTATTTTTAATTATTATTGTTGCTTTGAACCTTTGAATTTCAAATTTTTATATCCTTACATTCAGAATTTGTCTAAAATCTCAAAAATAAATTCAGTATTTTCATATTTTGAATTTTATTTATTTTTTTGTTCTCTTTGTAACAAATAAGTAATGAATTATCTTTACTATTTTTTTTTTGTTAATGTTGCTTTGAAGCCTTTGGATATTTTCATATCTCTAAATTCAGATTTTCTCTAAAATATCCTAAATGAATTTTTTTTTTAATTATGGCTCTACAAAAAGGAGGCCTCCACTTGGCTAGAGCTGGTAACATTGGGATAATATGAATAATAATTAATACACAAATTCATATTTTCTTAATGGCTAACGTCCTTACATTTTTTGTTAATTACTTATTACATAATTAATATTTTACTATTATCATTGTAAAACAAATAAAATTGTGGAAATTATTATGAATTATTTCAATATTATCTATACAATTATATTGACAAACAGCTCGCTTCGAATTTAGATCGGGCGTGGTGTACGGTAAACTCGTAATGGCGGCCGATTTCCGTCGATTCTGAGGTAAAATTGGCTATAAAAAATTACGGATGTCAATATCATTCAATTAAACATCACCTTAGGCCTTAGAGTACCCCATTACATTCAATTTTATGGGGTTTCCACCACTTTATTGGGGTTTCACCCCTCCTGTATGGGTATTCTCCAAAAATGGGGGGGTTTCGGGTTTTTCCAGTCACCCGAAATGGAACTAAGATTCTTGGCGACAATATGGCGCGACACAAATGGCGTCGTTTTGATCCACGCGCAAGTTCTCGTTGCTGATGAGACTTTCATAAAAGTGAAAAACATTTAATCCAAGGATAATGTGTAGTAATTCTTTTTTACTTAAAATCAAATCCAATAGCCCTTTCTACTTTCGTTTTAGACGTTCAGATTTATTTATAGTTCGGCGCTAACAAGTTAAACGGCATTTGATTGGTTAGAATTTCCCTAAAGGCGGCGCTGTCGTCTGCCTTATTGAGGAGCGGTCTATCTGTGGCCCCTTTCACCAGAATATCCTTATTTATTTGTTTAATAAAATTTACCAATAATAAATGTCTTCAGGATTATTTTTGTCAACCATACCAAGCTAAAATATTGGATTTTTTTAGACAGTATAATTTTCCAACAGTTAAAATATTTTAGAAGTGATAAAATAAAATACCCTATGAAAAGTCTAACAGGGGACTCAATCAGAGTAAGTGGATTTCTTCTTCTTCTTCTTTTTTTTTTCTTTTTTTTTTTTTTTAAGGTATCAAAATTGTTTATGAATATCTACTTGTACATGAATACATAAAATAATATTTAGCAGATCTATGGAAGTCTGAGTCTCATTTTTGTTGTGATTTTTTTTTAATTTAATATTTTATTGTATGAAGTTTTTCAAATGACAAAATTTCAGTTTTTTTAAAGATCACTATCAAAAGAAAAATCTAATACTATGTATGCATTTTAAAAATTCAACATGTTCAAAAAGTTTTTTTTTTGACAACTGGAATTACATATAAAGTCTAAATTAAAGCAGGAAAAAATAAGTTAAAACAATCATGTAATACTATATTAGAGTCTGGAGAGGTAGTTGTTCAGTCTACATACATCTTTTAGTAAATGCATGTACTAAATATCCACAAAGTTATACGACTTCAAAGTGCAGTGCATGATGTTAATGTATAAATACCTATATGCATGTACACTACTGTACAATACTCAAATTTAATACACATCAAGCATATTAATATAGTTTTCAGTACCAGGCCTATATACCCTAATAATATAATTTCAGTTGTAACACACCATTTTTCATTTTTCATTAAAATAAAGAAAACCATAATTATAATTAATGGGTTACCAATAATGTAAAATAAAAAGAAATAAATAAAAAGAAAAAATGATATATCACAACAGGGAGTTTTAATGTCCCTAATCATGCATCCTTTAATTTGAAAAATTTTGATAAAGTGATAGTAACACATTGGTTATATTAAATCATTCTGGAAGTAGATCATCTGTCTGTAGTTTGGGCCCCAAGTTCGTCTTCTGATCTGGACTTGATAATATTGCTCTTACTTTAGATGACGTCTCCATTTTGGAGTAATAACAGTAGTAGTGGAGAGCGCGCATAAGACCACGATTCAAATTTCGCGCGCAATGACGTCATCAAACGTTCACCAATCAGAAGGCAGCATTTGAATTTTTGGTCATGGGGCCTACATTGGAAGGCGGGAAAACCGATTTTGAAATCACCTATGTTTAGCCGTAGGGTCAAGGGTCAAATTTTAAAAAAGTTCCCCGAAGGGTAGGGTGCAACCTATCAAATGAAAGGTCTGGAGGGGGGTAGCCCGTGGGTGGTACGGGGTCATTAAGTGCAAAATCAAAAAAGTTACTCAAAAGGTATCGTGTGACCTATCAAATAAAAGATCTCGATGGTGATTCCCCCCGGGGTGGTCGGGGGTATAAATCAAAATCAAAAGGGTACCTAAAGGGTATCATGCGACATATCAAGGGGAAAGGGTTTCCAACAGTAGAGCTCACCCCGGGGGTGTTCCGGGGTCATCAAGTGCAAAATCAAACGGTTACACAAAGGTCTTAACGAGTAATGTTCAGCCCGGGGTCTATCGGGCTGATGAATGAAATGAAAAATACATATCAAATGGAAGGTCTCAACGAGTAATATAGTCGGGGGTTGATCAAAACAACACATTGTTTTTGTTCATATTTTATTGCAAGACTGAAGAGCAATAGTTTGACATAAGTCTAATACATATAATTTCAAGGAAAGCTATGATAATTGCATTAAATTATGCAGCCATATCATCAGCATTTATCCAAGAATTAAACTTCTTTGGCCAATGCAGCCATTTCACAAAATATTGCTTGTTTGGTCCTCTTCCACGGGTCTTGAGGATTTTTCAATCTTAAACTTCCTCTCTCTAACATCCACTTTTTGGAGTTCCGGTTGATAAAATGTCCAGTAATGGCTTCGTCATTGTAGTCCTTGAGTTTGTAAACTGGAATCCCTTCCTCAGGAAACGTCGAAACACGATGAAAATTTCCCCGACCACTTTTGATCGTATTCCCTGTCAAAAATGGATGATATTTTCGAAATGCGGACTTTATCACCCACTTTGTACTTGTAGGGCCGCTTTGATTGCTTCGTGGGATCTCCTCTCAGACAGGAATGTTGATACGCGCACTTCTTCTTCGTTGTTTGGTCTAACCAGTTCTGTTGGTTAATGGTGCGGGGACGTTTTGTTGAAGGCGAATTCCTGAAGACGATCAATGTATCGTTGGGATTGTTTGAATGTCATGTAACGATACATCTTAGTTTTAATCGTCTTGATGGTCTCTCTGCATAGTTGGCTTTCACTTCGGTGTTTTGAGAAAAAAAATTTCATGTTGTATCCTTTAATACATTATTGAAGGCTTTTGATCGGAATTCTTGTCCTTTGTCCGTGCAAGTTTCCTAGGTTGCCCCCCCTCACGCAATAATCTTCGAACGCCCGGGCTGTCGTTGGCCCTTTCTTATCCTTTAAAGGTCGATCCATATGTACTTAAGATATCGATGACCAAGGTACGAACTCACACCCTCATTTTCTTTGCTGAATTTGGTCATGTCCATGAGATCAGCCCCCATTGATCATCTAGGCCAGCGACGACGACCTGATTGCGACGATAATGTCGTTTTGGGTGCTGAAGACTGTAGGGTTTTGTCTCTGTAACCTTTTTTGGTACCTTTGAACTTGCTGATATCATATTTTCCCTCTTTTTGAACGTATCTGAATAATTTATCACCCCGGTAAAACTACCAGCTGTGGATGGTTGAATACATTGCTTGAGATAATCCTCCCAAGACATGTTTTTTCTGGCATGGACAACGTTAAAATGGTTTAAGTGTACCCCAACCCCTTATATAATTCCTAATCACGTGACTTATGATGACATAAATAACAATACTGCTTTTTTCACTGTTTATTCAAGTAAATGCAACAATTTACAATCGATAGTTCATTTTTCAAACAATAAAAGGGAATAGTAAAATGTTATTTAGACTTTTTTAGGATTCATCCTATCTTCTTCCATCTCGCTCTTGTCATCCTCTCTCTCTTGGTCTTCGCTTTCGGAACATCGTCGATCCCATATCACTCTCAGGACCCCACATTTCTTCAAGGACAGGACGATTCTTATTAAGCCATTCTGATGGCTCTGCTTTCGTCATAGCCTTCGGACGGAAATCTTTAACATCATCCATGACCTTGGTGTGAATGGTTTGTGTTGTAACTGTAGGATGTACAGGATAGTTGTCCATACTTTTCTGAGAATTTCTTCAGGTCTTTAGAGTTCATTTTTTCCCCGTTTGAACTCTGGCTCTTTCTTGATAGCCCTTTCCTTTATGTATTTATCATATTTCAGGTCCCATAGTTTTTCGTTGTCTTTTTTGGCCCTTTCCATAGAAATTTAAAAGACTTCGTGTTCGTCATCATTTTCCTTCTCTGGTTTAAAAGGGGAGGCCTTTGGATCATCCATCTCCATAGGGGTAATACATTTCCTTTGTCCGTTTTGGGCACCCCTTTTCACATGTCTTTGAAGGTCGGGGACGTTTTCAAAGACCAACCACAATCTCACGGAAGGCATATCTTCTGTAGGTATGACGTGTTGAAAATCCGACCCGATGATTGGTAGGTTGAAGGAACCGATGCGTGGTACGTCCGATGGTGGAATCTGTAAGAAGGGGAAATTCTCTGCTCCTTGCTTTTTTATAGGATTCAAGACATCAATGGATTGGTAGGTTAAAGGAAGGCCCGGGGCCCCTCGATAGGAATAGCTGTCAGAGAATGAGGAAAATTCTCTGCTTGTGCTTTTTTATAGGATTCAAGACTCTATGGCTGGCAATTTGGGTTTTGTAGGCTTCAAATCCACCAACAGGTATCCATAAGGCTTGGAAGTAGCGTCTTTAAAATGTCTCAACAGGTGTTGAGGATTTTCGGGATACTTTAAGCCAAGGTCTATTTGCTGTCTGTCCACAGGATTGTTAAACAGGACCAGGTAGTGGCAATTTCGTCTCTGGGTGGGATTTTTTTATAGTACAGATTTTGATTGATAGCCACGACCGATAGATTTCTGTGATGATTCCTTCCGTAAACAACTCGTTGACTCTAGAATCTTTGGCCGCCGTCGACATGAGATCGTCTAAAATGACGAGATTCCTCGTTTAAAAGAATCTTCTAGGTTAATGGAATGCCCTGTATGAATTCGACCGAGGGATACACGGTGGTTTTGATAATGTCATACAGGGGTTGCCATCGCTTATAGAGCCACAAGATTCTCTCTGGAGGGGGGGAAATTTGCTATACAATGTTGCAACAACGTTTTCACGAAATACTCCCCGAGGAGGTGGGTCCCGATACATTAGCCGAAAAAGGATGTTGAAACATAAACTCCTGTTGTTGTTGCTGCTGCTGCTGGTGTTGCTGTGCTGCTGTTTTTGGGCTGCTGCTGCTGTTGCTGCTGCTTTTGGGCTGCTGCTGCTGCTGTTGCTTCTGCTGCTGTTGCTGCTGCTGTTGTTGCTGCTGCTGTTTGTTGTTGCTGCTGCTGTTTGTTGCTGCTGCTGTTGTTGCTGCTGCTGCTGTTGCTGTTGCCATTCCGTGTGTTTGTGTTTAACATGACGAATCAGGTCGTGAGGCCAGACGTAAGCCTTTGAACAATTTTGGGAAAAATTACTTTTATCGTTTGGCGTCCTCTGCTAAATGACATACATGAACGGTAAATCCCCTTTTATAGACGAGATCTGTCGGTGATTGGCTCATTACACTGTGCATTACAACAAAAACTTTCCGGTAATTTGGGTTTCCCGGAATGAAAGGTCACCGGAAACATGAGCTCCGGATATCGGGATCCGGAAACGTTGGATCCAAGCCCAAAGGTCCGCGGCCCCCCCGGGAGCCTATGTCTTTGTCTTTTTTTTAGTTCTTGTTGTCCGAGGAAGTAAACGATTATTATTCTATATTTTTAAACCCCCCTTTCGATAATTTTTTACTGTCTGCCGATGAAGGGCTTTAAAGTAAGACCTATACTCGGCACACAGGGCCTTGAGCAGTGAGGGTTCTTTATCGTGCCAACACATTTTTAAGGTCATATCCGAAAGACCCGTGACCTTCACATCTGTGCCGAGCGCTTCTAAGGGAACAGTCACTCCCTTTGTTTAACGTCAAGGTATGACGCGGCGCCGAGATTGAAATCAACCCCGGGGCCCCCCGATCACAAAGCAAACGCTCTACCACTAGCCTCCGTGACCAAAAAACGAAGCCCAAAAAAAGCCATATGGTTTGCTACATAGGGTTTTGCTATCTTCCCCTTTTTTTACCCAAAGATACTATTCATTTTAAGCAGAAAATGTTTTATATTTTAATATAAAAAATCATTTTACAACATATAACTGTGTGTTACCAATACATGGATGAAGGACATAATAGCATTATAATAAAAGAGATCATAAAAACTCACATTACAGTTTCTGAGTACAAAATAAGTTATCTGTGATACATTTAAATATACATGTATATTACCAATACATCGAGATAGAAGGACTATCACCATAGCATTGTTGGATAAAAAAATCATTACATCACAAATTACATTTCCGGGTACAAATTAAGTTATCTATGATACATTCAAATGTAATTGTGTTTCCAATACATTGAGATGAAGGACTCTCCCCATAGCATTTTACAATATAAGAAATCATAACATACGCACATTACAGTTTCTAGTAAAAAATAAATTATCTCTGATACATTCAAATATTATTGTGTATTACAAGATAGAAGGACTATCATAATAGCATTGTCTAATCAAGAAATCATAACATACACAAATTACAGTTTCTGCGTACAAAGTAAGTAATCTACGATACATTCAAATTCCATATGGTACCGATTCAGTCCATTTTGCAAGATTTTTTGTCAAAAACAAGTTTGTATTCTTTTTTTTCCTTTTCTGGTGATGAGTTCTGTAGTTTTGGAATTGGGCAATTTTGTAATCGTTCCGGACCGTGACGACAGGCGATTCGCTGGAGGTGATCATATTTTTGATGGTATCAAAGTTGATATCCAAACTGTTTTGTAATTCAATGTGATGCCTTTAACTTTGCAACAGGTACTTATTTTCCCCATCTTGGTTTTGGGGCGGTAACGCAAATTTTCGGTCCACCAGTGACAAAGGAAAGGATTTTCTTATCAGGGGTTCGTTGTCATGCCCCCAAGTAATCACCAAAAGGGGTGCCTTCCCCCGTCCTTGCAGTGAAGATGACCAAATCTTGTCAGCTATAAGTCCGGTCGCCTAATTTTTCCAGGTAGGAGTATAATTTTGACGGGCCTGTGCCGTAGTGTACGCTGCGATGACGACGTTGGTTCGACCGCTGGTCTCTACGAAATCTCTTAACCCCTGGAGTCGTACCATTTCCTCGGACACGTAGCTGACGTCTTTGACCTGTTGGGGTTTCTAGTCAACATATCGAAATATTCGCAGGGATCGGTCACGTTGTTGTTTTGGGCAGTTTTCTCGCTGACCAAATTTACCCCCCAAAAAATGTTGAGCATCAGTTTTGCCAGCGCTCTAAGACCTGGGTTGGATACGATGTTAGCGTACTCGAGATGAATTTTTTTTTGGTTATTTTTTCTATGTACTTGTATCTGTCTTCTTCCGTTTGCACCATTTTGGCCAACCAGATGCCTCTTGCTTCATTTTTGGAAAAGTATTGACATAGTCGGTAAATGCTCCGCCCGATTTTGTTTTTGGTGTATGTGATATGCGATCGAAATGCCACACTTCAAAATTTATCCACCACGTAACCCTTTTCTACGGCTTTTTTACTTGTCGGTGACCCGGTTCCAGTGATCATTCTTTCCCGATCGGTGTGCTCACAGGTCTGTATTTTTTTTTCCATGCACGTTCACAGAGGCCAAACAGGAGCTTATTGTTGATTTTCGATGGTAGGACTGGAGTAAGATGCTTTGGGGGGAAAGGGTGCGGCATTTGATGAGTCCTTCGTAGTTTTGAAGCAGATCAAAATTTTCGGTCACGATCTGGGGAGCCCAGTAAAATTCCCAGATGAAGGGGTAAAGTGAAGTCACATCAAAGTATTTGATACTGGTGTTTTCATCTCCTGGGCATGCAGTTTAAAGGCTTCGGTTCTCCGCCAAAAAGGCATCTCTAGGTTGTAAGGGGGAGGTTAACCAAGTGCTCATAAAGCCTTTTCGTGGACTCTACGGGCCCAAAAGGATTCCCCATCTGTAAGTAAATTATCCCGAAGATTCCAAGTACCTTCTCTTTTCCAAGGTTCTCTATAGAGGTCCCCCCTGGTCATTCCCGCGACTTTATTTAGGGTGTTGGCAGAGTACATTTGGGATTCCATGCCAAAAATCACCATGAAATTCCATCACTACTTTCTGATCCCCCATTTTTTAGTATCCATCGACTCTGTATGGTCCAATCATTTTTCCCCTTCGTTTCCTGCTGTTAATCTCTACGTTTATTTGATGAGCATGGTATTTTATCCACTCTGGCCCTTTAAGGATTGTTTTTTTCGGTCGATACCCTTGGGGTGGTATAATGCCGATAGACTCTCTTTCCCAAAAAAAGACTGCGAAATACCAGATTCAAGCCGAGGCAATGGTGATGCAGCTTAAAAAGGGGCAACGCCGTCCCGATCATCTCGTGACGTCATGTCCATGAAGATGTCCCGGAATTTAACCCCTCGCCGAGAATATCGACGTGACTGGCAATATTTGATTATTTCTTTCTGAAAATCAAAACTATCGTGTTGATGTTCTTCGTCCAAAGGAGAAACTTGGTGCGATCATCGGGCATATACCATCTGCATTATAAAACTGTACGTCTGGTAGGTGATTCATGATAGCCCTCTGATTTTCTTTTTGATTGTATAGATGTGGAAAATAGCCCTTGGCACTTCAGGTATATCAAACGCCTTTGGCATCTTTGAGAGAGCCATGGGTATGAAATTCATTGAATCCAGGAATTTTATTTTTAGATGAGGTATCTCGATGCTCATGAATTTGGACCCATTCATGATCACCTCCGGCAAGATGGCGTTCTCGTACAAGTAACTGACGATGGGGTAGCTATCGTACCCTCGAAAGTTATGACAGAAGACTTTGGCTCCTTCGTTTTCCTCCGAGAACAACCATTTACAGAAATCGTCACGTGTGTTTGGGCCATTGAAAATGCGTTGCTTGTATTGGCATAATGAACAATAGCTATGCTCGTTGATCTCGTCTTCGTCAATGCACTTCGCACACCTTATGAACCACACATAAGTTGGGGACGTGTCAAATGAACCACGATGATTGGTTGCAATTTTTAAAGGGAAATGATTTTCCTGGGAACAAAGCCCCGTTCGCACGGATTTGAGTGACAATTTTTGCGATGACAATTTCCACACTTAATGGATATCTGGGGAAAATAGCCCTCATCACACTGGATCATGTCACCCTGTGTGCATTCAAAATCGAAAAATATCCACTGTTTAAGTCGTTCGTCGTCTTCATCGATCGTTATCTTCCGTTTTCTTTTCAACAGCTTCGTTTCTTCTTCCTCTTCTGTGGTTTTCATGTAACAAACGTGATCTTTTGACATAAACATTCTGCAAGTTCACAGTATTTTTTCCCCACACGTGCGGTTGTCTCGATTTGTTTCTGTTCACAGTGGTGGAGCACTGACGGCAACGATGTATGCGACACTGGAATTGCCTTTGGGGCCTTTTTCAAATTCGAAAAAAACGTATTTTTTGGGATTCTTTAAAAAATCCGCCGTCCTCTGATTGGTCGTCATGGCATTTGTGGCATAGATGACATGGTTCTTTCAGATATGATTTTCTTTGTGGTCATATCCTTTTTGGGATTTCTACGAAATAATTTCTTTCAAGAACCCTGGCATCGTAGTGATACATCATAATGATTGTTGTGATGATACAAGTAGATTTTCTTCTTGCCTCTGGGCCTTGGTACACGATGGCGTTAAAGCAATCTTTGGAAAGAACGTGGATCTGGTATCCAGGTAACACTGACTGAAAAGCCTTCACGTCCTCCAAAAACGCATCCCTGAAGGCACATTGGCCATTTTGTGCAATTCTTCTGCTAGGGTTCTCTTATGTTTCGACCCTGTCGAATTGAGTTCCATCTTCGGTCTTTATCAAGTTTACCCCGGGCCTAATGATGGCCCTAGCACAGCACCAATCATCCTTGTTTTTAATGCGGATGAAACATTTTTTTTTTGTCAATTTTCTTTTCCCAAAACAACAAACATTTCTTTTTATGTCCTTTCCCCAGGGGATTTTACATGGACCACTTCAATTTCCAACGACTGATCGACAACAAATTCCTCATAAGATGAAGAACTCGTTATTTCGGTAAAGAAACCCCCTATAGCTGCGCTACCCGCATAAAGGGTAGACTTATTGGGTAATCCATTCTGGACACTGGATAGTTAAGCGAATTAAGTCTCTGGAGTCCATAATCCTGTTTAAAAACATCTCTAGAAATTTTACCTCATAATTTATTAAAGTGGGAAATATTTGGGTATAAGACATCTATAACAAAATGTTAGATGAATAGATATGTTTTAATCCAACCTTGTTCAATGGTGTTTAAAAAGAATGTGTTATAAAAGTTTATTTTTGCCAGTGAAGCATCCATTTATTGAAGATATATACCTGTCAAAACTTTTATAACCGAAGAAAAGAGGCGACGCAGACTTTTTAGAATATTTGGTAGATTCCTGATTTCCAGGTCTCGAAAGTCACTGAAACTGTTTGCCGTGGTGTTAAATTTCCCATTTTTTTTTACCAAGAGGCTAAGTATTTTCTGTGGGTCATCCATCTTGGTAATTCGTCTTTTCATCGAAGGTCCGGGTTGAGGAGATTCGGTTGTTCTTTTTCCCCCTTCCGGGTTGACCATGACGGTATATGATGCAATTCTAAATTATTCTCTGTTGAAAGGCCTAGGACAAACTGAACATTGAAACAATCTGCTTTTTTCTGTGTTGTGCAAGATTGTCTTCCCTTGCAAACCTTTTCCCGCAATGTTACACCTGTATGCTTCCATATTCTACAATAAACAAATATGTTCTTAGTTTACTGCTTCAGTAGTATGTACTCTTTGTTCCAAAGTCCGTTAAGTACTATACTATAATAACAGATTCTTCTTTTTTTTCTTTAAATTATTTTCTATTTGACATTTTAGAGTATATTGCTTGTAAGTAAAGATTTTATCACTAAGACAAGGTTGCTGAATTTAAGGATATATATAATGGCATTTATAAGGAGTATATCAAACTCTGTGACAGGTCGAATGTATTTTAAAAGGACACGTGGGAAGGAGATTTGTAGTAAATTCCTTGCTTACTCTACCGAGCTTTTGTAAACACTATCAGGTCATAAATGGATACTAGATAACAAAATAAATAAACAAGTTTATATCTTATATTTCATCAAATAAAGTATAAAATGAAGAATCGCTATCTTTACTAATTGTATATTTGTCGAAAGTATGTGAATAAATTTCTTACCTTAGAAAGAAATTAAATTCCAGAAAAAAAAAATAGCAACCGTGTTAATTCCCCGATGTTACTCGTTAGAGTGTTGTATGATTTATGACGCACCCATGTCCAGATTCCGAAACTTATATATTATTCTAAAGTCGTCATGGAAACAAACAAAAAACAAGTGAAACGATTGGACACTTTATAATCATTAAAAGTATTGATAATTTTAATTCCTCCTGTAGTGGACCCCTCTATTGTAACATGTCATACATACCGAAAATCATATTTTGTTTCCATAGAAACATATCAATTGAGCTCATTCTATTGGCTACCCTGGCCATTGCATACATAAAAAACCTTTCGTGCACCCTATTTGATTGTCTCCATCAATAGTTTTATTCTTTATCATCGTTTGTCGTCGTTTCTTTTATAAAAATCAGCCATCTGTATCTCTATTGAGGGATTACCCATTGTATTTTCCCCCCCTGTAAAAATCTAGGTCGCACTGAACCTTACGACCGGGTTACTTGAGCGATGAGCTATTGAATACCCCTTATAAAAACTAGGACGAATTGTACTTTAAGACGGATGAAAATGGACTGTACGTGTTGAGACATGTATATCTATAGATAAAAGATTGATGCTCCATCCAAGCGTTGAGAAAAAGCTTTGGCTACATTTAATTAATCACATTCGCTTTATATTTGGTGTAATTATAGGGATGGGCTTATATGTAACAAAATTTCACAACTACAGAGTGAGATTCATTCAATTGAAAAAATCAGGTAAGAACATGTGTATAGATCTACACACCGTGATCAATAATAACAGGTAAAAACATGTCTCAATGAAGCTGAGCATTTAAATTTCTGGTGTATTCACACACCGTAAACTGAAAATCCATTATCCCTAACAGTTCTAACCATACTGGTACAACCATGCGTAAAAGTACATTGATAATAAGGAGATAAATCTTTCAATAAACCTATGGTGTATTCTTCTTTTCACTTATTAAATACAAGCGTTTAAATACCCAAGTTCATTGACACATGTTTCTACCTGAATACCGCCGTTGTGAGGTATCGAAATAGACCTGTCTCTACCTTGTAGTATTTCGTTTGAGTAAATCTCTATTCAAATGAATTTTTAATAGAATTCTTAGTCACCTTTGTGTCCGAAGACGAAGGTAATTTCTCTGTTTACGTCACGGAAAACCCCCCAGTAAGGGCAACAAGAATCCCCTTTTTTGTATTGTGTGCAGTTGTATTATTTACAATTGTTAATTTATCAATGAGGTGGTATGTAATCGTTGCTAGAACAAATAGTTGAGTAGGAGCGGTGGATTGACTACCCCGGACCACACTCTTCTCTTGGAGACAATCAAGTTGATATGTCACATGATACTATTCGGTAACTTTTTTTTCAATTTGTACTTAATGACACCAGTTTCCACCCCAGTCGTAACCCTACTCCTTGAGATCTTCCATTTGATATATCACACGATACCTATTTTAATAACTTTTTGATTTTGCACTTCTTTATCACCCCTGACCACTCTCGGGCTGAACTCTACTCATCTAGATTTTTCATTTGATAGGTCACACTATACCTTTTGAGTAACTTTTTGATTTTGCACGTAAATCACCCCGCATTACTCTATGGGCTGACCTCTCCTCGTCCAGACCTTTCATTTGATAGGTTGCATCCTACCCTTCGGGACACTTTGTTAAAATTTGACCCTTGACCCTACGGCTAAACATAGGTGATTTGCAAAATTGGGCTTCCTGCCTTCCAATGTAGGCCCCATGACCAAAAATTCAAATGCTGCCTTCTGATTGGTCGAACGTTTGATGACGTCATTGCGCGCGAAATTTGAATCGTGGTCTATATGCGCGCTCTCCACTACTAACAGTTGAGAAATGACCTGAGGTTTCATTGGCGTCAATAGCAAATTGAAAGTGGGGGGGTGGGCAGAATTTTTTTTTTTATACCTTCAAAAAAAACCTGACAAGCAAAAAAAAAAATAATAATAAAATAAAAAAAAATAAATAAATGTCCATTTCCCAAACACAAAAACCCTATTTCGTGGAGGGGGGGGGGGGGGGGGGAGGGGTGTACATACTTAAGTTCCAAATTTTTTTCCAATTACCACCATTTCCCCTATGTTTAACCTTTACTGCGACGTGTCTCTGGAAAGCGGGGGAGCTAAACCTACAAAGCAATGTTCAATGTCTATACTTAAGTATATATTCGGAAAAAAAGTGGGGAGGGCTAAGCCCCCCCACCCCCCCCCCCCCCCTTTCCGACGCCTATGGGTTTCTAGATAAGTGTTGTTAAATAAGCATATAGATCAAGTAGTGAAAGAAAAAAATTGATGCTCAAAAAAAAATTTATGAACTAATTATTGTTGGATATATTTTGGAACGAGTTTACTGTTACGTGTATAACTATTTAAATTTGAGGTGTCGTTGGACAGAGGTGTCTCCTTGGGCCCGGGTATGTTGAACCCATTACTCATCCAATGCATTCCCTGCTTTTTCCCACGACGTTCTTCGACTTTAATCATGTGCAGTTGCGCACCAGCACGTAATCTTCAGCGCTCTGAGGTTTTGCTGTATTTAGAAGAAGAAGAAGAAATGCTGTCTCGACAACCATTCATGATGAAAAATTTTTGTTCTCAGACTTATTAAGCCCTTAATTTGCATTATTTGAATGAAAAGTAATGAGGTACATGTAAGAGATGGGAAGGTTTTTTTTTAAGAGAACTTAGTTCTTTGTTATAAATTTCTCACACTGACCATAGACCTGCATGAAGCGAACCCTTTGCTTTAGGTCGCACTGACAATTTCAGAATTTGTCTGATCAGCTGATTTATCATTAAACACTAAATTGTAGCAATTTTCTCTTCATGGCTCCACCCTCACTAACGGTCACACCGTCAAACATATTAAAGTAATTAAATAATTGTTGATTTTATGCATTCCTTACCTTTAGCTAGGCCCTAGAACTTGCAGACGTCAGACTTCTCTTTCCAGTGACGTCACTGGTAACGTACATGTAATACATAAATGGAGGCTGGAAAATTCCGGAAGGTATATTTTATAAGTTTTATACGGGACGGTACCCACTGTATATTTGATAATTATCTATATGATTCATTTACTCCCTTTTGAGATTTGTTGTGAATTTATCGTGAATTTCTTTCTTTTTTTAAAATATATTTTTGCTCTTGAATTCGGATTGATTATATCTACCGATGACCGAGTTCAATTTTATGTGCCTCTACCGATATCCGATACACATGACGAGATTGGAGAACTTTTTATGTTAACTTTATTTACTGTTTTTAGAGTAAATTTTAAACCAATGCGAACTCATAGCATCATGCCAGACATGAAAGTGGACGTAAGGTAAACAATGTGAAATAAATTGAAACATTAAATACGCACACGACAAGTCAACAACGCACACACGTGTATGCTTCTGTTGTGATCTGGTGATTGGGTTTAACCAAACATCATGATAATGTTTATGTCAAAAAAAGATATTTTAGATTTTAAAATATGATTATTAAAATACATGTGACTTCTGATCTAAGGACCCGTAATGCATGTTATAAGAAGGATTTTATAGATGGTCATATCGCTATGATTGCTCTTCTTCCTGAATAACAGGTTAAACCCTAAGCGCCTATTGATTGTTATGTTAAATAATATCTTGATTAGTTCTCCAAAATCACTTAAACTATTAAGGTAAAATAGTTAATTGTGGAAGTCAGCCATACTTTTATGCAAAAAGTTCCTGTATTTTAAGCGAAATAAATCTGTAACGCATTGTTTTTTTTCACTTTATAGCAAAAACTAAATGATAATTTGATTAATAAATTTAATTTGAAATAAAATAAAAAGGAATAATTTAATTTTGTTTATATTCTCGCCTCTCATTTGTTGATTTCCAAAAAGGAATGCAGAACATTTTGTACAATCTGGTTTGGTATGGGGACACACCCCCTTGACGACCAGCTTAATCATCTTATCCATGCAATCCCCTCATTTCCAGTCCTCGGAATCAATGGAAAATTCAAGATTTAATAACTGTATCTTTAACTTCAAACACTTACTCGATCTTACCTCATGTAAACACACAACATGGCTGCTAGATCTAGGTATCAGTTATTACCTCCCTCATTTCACATCACTTCCGTTACTAAGGTTGTATTATTGCCCGGTAAATTTGAACTCGTAAAAAAAAACACAATTTTACATCCAAAGTTGTTCAATTATTTTAAAATTAAATTATAAAATGATAATTTTGGCCAAATTAAAAAGTTTATTAAATCCGCTTCGTGGATTATAAAGCGTAAACTGACCCAAACCAGATTATACTCGATAATTTGGCCAAGAATTAGAGTCATTCCTTAATAAGATTTATAGTCAACCTACATTTTTCATACATGTATGTAATAGTATGAATTTACAAAATATACAGCCTTCTCATTCTCAAACACAGGTTTTCACACACATGTAAAACACCTTTTTAAATGTATATGTAACATGTGCCTGATAATACACATACTATATTCATCAACAAATATGTAATGAGAGCTTTAGAAAACAAGTTAACCATAATTTATTTATGTACATTAGTATATTTAATGTGTGGTTTATAATGCACATAAACTATATATATACATGAAATTTGTGCTTTATAAAACACATGTAAACCATGAATTCATTACGTGTAACATGTGGTTGACTATACACATGTAAACCATGTGTTCAATAACGTACGTGTAACATGTGGTTGACTATACACATGTAAACCATATGTTAATTAACGTACGTGTAACATGTAGTTGACAATACACATGTAAACCATACATTTATCAACGTACGTGTAACGTATGGTTCCACATAACACATGTTACACGTACATTTCACGTACGTAACACATACGTGTATTCCAAACATACGTTTAACGTACATTATGTGAAACGTATGTAGTCACACATATGTTATATGTACGTTGTACCACATACGTGAAACATATGTTTGTAATACACGTATGTGATACATACATTTCACATACGTGATACATGTGATATGTGCAACCATATGTAACACGTACGTGGCACAATTAGCTGTGTAGCTGGCCTTGAATTTGTATGTACCATGGAGAATCAAATTTCAGTTTTATATTTTCATTTTCATCCAAGACAATATGATAATGGTCATCAATACAAGCATCTTTGGGCATTTTATTTTGATACAAGAAAGAACATTTTATCTGAAGTAATCCTTCACCACAACACTTGCACTTAATAACACCATCTGGAGAAGCCCCTAAATGGATATTCTGAGTCTACATAGAAGCAACATAACATAAACTCTGCGTGTTTGTGCTGCTTTTTATATTGTTCAAAAGCTAGCTGTCTAACGACAGGTTCGTCTAGCTTGCCAAATGCCAAAGAGGGTACAGATAATTTAGAAGTTTTCCCCATAATCATTTTTGAAATATTGTTTTCCTCATTTTCAGTAAACCTAACATGCAAAACTGATGAAAAAATGTGAAGCAGTAATTCTACAAATTCTTTGTTCATAACCATTTTTGATTTTCATGATTCATGATTTGAGTAATTTGCAATCTACACTAACCCAGGATATTTCCACAAAAGTTTCAGCTTTTTTGGCCCAGTGGTTCTTGAGAAGAAGATTTTGAAAGATTTGTTCCATATATTTCTATGTAAAACTTTGATTCCCCATTGTGGTCCCGCCCTACCCCCGAGGGATCATAATTTGAACAATTTAGAATTTTTACTACACTAGGATGCTTCCACATAAGTTTCAGCTTTTCTAGCCCAGTGGTTCTTGAGAAGAAGATTTTTTAATGACCCCACCCTATTTTTGTCTTTTCTTGATTATCTCCCCTTGTGAGGGGACTTGGCCCTTCATTTTAACAATGTAAATTCCTCATTACCCAAGGATGGTCAAAATTAACCCAGTAGTTCTTGAGAAGAAGTCGAAAATGTGAAAAGTTTACAGACGGACAGACAGACGGACGGACGGACGACGGACAAAATGTGATCAGAAAAGCTCACTTGAGCCTTCGGCTCAGGTGAGCTAAAAATAGAAGGGTGTCTGGGCTTCCTATTCTGAAAGGAAGTGTAAATGGGAATACCAGAATAATTGGGGTATTATGTAAGTACAGGCAGGGAAATTCCACAGGGCTTAGGGGCAGCTCTGTAACATAAGGTAACCTTAATCTTAAATATACTTACGCCACACAAGTGCATCCACCTGACAAAATTTCACCAGTTGTCTTCTTTGCCAAGATCCAGACATCACAAGGTTTGGCATTTTGTCTGGTCTCAGGCATGCAAGTTGCCGTCAAGAAAATATATATTCCTGGTGGACATGATAGGCAGCTTTGACATCGTCGATATGGCAAGCCGTGTGTAAGCGATATCCATTATCCTGCTTATAAAGTCTTAGTCGTTCGTGAGTTCACCTACACCATCTCATAAAGTATACCAGCACATCACACGATTCAAAGTCTGGTCACTGGCCAAATCCTTACTCCTGTATTTTTTTTTAAAAGTAAAAATACTATATAGATAGTAATTAAATTTCCACTGCTATGAAATTGTTCTTTATAGGCATTTATCATGTGGGCTCAGTTCACTTTGTGAAAACTAAAGTGGGTTTAAGTGTGTGTTAACCCCATACTGTTTGGTTTGATGTATAAATACTGAAAAGCTTAGTCAACATGGTTTATAGAAACAATTTTATAAAAGTGTGAAAATTAAAGTCTTACCAATCGGTCACATAATTAACAGGGTCTAAAATAATTCTGTTGTCCCCCACTGTCACCGTCCTGCGCCTTTTATCAAACACAGCGTACTCTTCTTCGTCATTTGTAGATGTCAAAACCTAAAGCCATCATTACACAGAATGATTATGTGTTTCACCCGTGTTAGGTGTTTATACTAAACGACAAAATCATCCAAATAATATAAATTTGAATTATTAAAAAAATATATGATAGGTACTTTTATTTTCGTTGTTCTGACTTCGAATTAGGGAAATTTTTATAGGTCTAACCAGTGTTAATGCTTCAGTGAAAGAAAGATTACCTCACGACAAAATTTCTCTGCAAGCGCACATAAGCGCACAAGATCTATTTTCCTGCCTTTGCTGCAGCTTATACCCCTATCTTGCAGATACTTCTTTAGATCTGGTTCTTGAAAGCCGTAAAAATGAATCTGTTCTGTTTTAGTTATGAGACGTTGTAAAAGCGGAAGTTTACGTGCTGAACGTTTTTGACATGGCGTGACGAAACAACGAATAAAAAAATTGTTCGGATGAACTCGAAACGTGGCTATTATATCAAAATTTCATGCCATTGACAAGTCAAAAATACAGCATTCGGTCATTCAAATATCTTAAATCACGTGACTACCGCATCACATGACAAGTCAAAATATAAAATCTAATCATCCTAAATATGTAGTTATTAACCATAATTACAATTATCCGATATAAGTAATGTTCTCAAAAAAATCGCCATACCGAATATGAATACATTTTTTATTACAAAATATTGTTGATTTTTCTATTGCGCACCTTAACTGTACTGCGAATAATACGTGTATTATTAATCAATATAAGTCAAGTATTTAACAAAGAAAAAGTTTTTTTTTAGAACTGGAGTCTGCCATATTTATATTCACCACGACACATGATTTCAGACGTGTAATTTGAACTTCGGAGTCAAAGAATCAAAAACATTTTATTTAATCTAACAAAAACAAAAACCAAAACCACAAACACAGAGAGAACTTAATTTTCTTATTATATATTCTTTCAATTCTAAAAAAATCGCCTTCTCTTTCGTTAATTTTTTTCTTTCTTATTGATTTTTTTTAATTTATGTTTTGTTTCTCATTGATTTTTTTAAGCAGACTCTGAAATCAATGTATGAATTTGTTTGGAAAAGTAGAGATGAAGGACAAGATTGTTATATGAATAAACAGTTTTTACATGTATATCCAATCATGGAAAAGGACGATAATATCACATGCATCCTAACAACAATCTCTATGAAAAATTTGATTACGTTAACTCTTTAATCGGTAATTTCCCTTCTTTATGTAGCGGTTAACCCTTATCACCTGCATATTTGATTTATTCCCCAGTTGTCAGGAAACGGAAGAAGTTGCTCCGTGTTTCCTTTAAAAAAAGAGTTAAATATATTTCACATTCCTAACTATATTGACTTTTCATGCATTTAGCATATCTTGCTAACAAAAATGTTTCATTAGAAGTAATGGGTAGTATTTACAGGGTTTCAATTACAAAGCTTTTTTTTCGATAAAACAGCATTGTTTCATTGCCTTGAGCACAATTTAACACTTTTAACTGTTAAATAAGATTAAGTACCCATTATAGACTCAATGTTATAATGGTTTCTTTGTATACTGCGTTTTGTATCCAATATAGAAATAACTTTTTTAAAAGACAGAGCATAATATTAACTGTAGCTTGTCGTTGGGATAGGATACCCCCCGTATCCATTTGGAGCGGTTGATTTCAGAAGGCAATAAACCAATTTGACGAAGGAGGGGAAGTAGCAGTCAAATAGATTATTTAATTGATGCATATATTTAACATGACATTAAGGTGCTCACAAATTAATTATTACATTGTTCTCAGTAACAAAGCGAAAGAAAAAAAAAACCTTTTACCATCGAATTATCGAACGATCTTTACAGTGAAAATCTTTTTTCTTTATTTTTGCATTGATTTATGTTTTGGTTTAAGATGAAGTTCACCCCATTTTTAGCTCACCTTAGCCGAAGGCTTTTCTGATCAAAATTTGTCCGTCGTCTGTCGTCGTTGTCGTTGTCGTTGTTGTCGTCGTTGTAAACTTTTCACATTTTCTTCTCCTCAAGAACCACTGGGCCAATTTCAACCAAACTTGGCACAGAGTATCCTTGGGTGAAGGGGATTCAAGTTTGTTCAAATGAAGGGCCACGCCCTTTTCCAAGGGGAGATAATCATGAATTTGTTAAAAATTAATGGCATTTTAAAAAAATCTTCTTCTCCAGAACCGCTGGGCCAGGAAAGATGAAACTCATGTGGAAGCATCCTCAGGTAGTGTAGATTCAAGTTTGTTCAAATCATTACCCCCGGGGCAAGGGTGGGGCCAAAATGGCCGACCCAAGTTTTACATAGGAATAGATAGGAAAATTCCTTAAAAATCTTTTTCTCGAGAACCACCGGGCCAGGAAAGATGAAACTCATGTGGAAGCATCCTCAGGTAGAGTAGATTCAAGTTTGTTCAAATCATGACCCCCGGGGCAAGGGTGGGGTCAAAATGGCCGACTCTTGTTTTACATAGGAATATATTGGAAAAATCTTAAAAAATCTTCTTCTCGA
This sequence comes from Saccostrea cuccullata, assembly GCF_032062105.1. Classification (NCBI taxonomy): domain Eukaryota; kingdom Metazoa; phylum Mollusca; class Bivalvia; order Ostreida; family Ostreidae; genus Saccostrea; species Saccostrea cuccullata. The sequence continues at coordinate 29,046 of NW_026933888.1, forward strand.
GAACCTCTGGGCCAGGAAAGATGAAACTCATGTGGTATCATCCTCAGGTAGTGTAGATTCAAGTTTGTTCAAATCATGACCCCCAGGGCTAGGGTGGGGCCAAAATGGCCGACCCAAGTTTTACATAGGGATATATAGGGAAACTTTTTAAAATCTTTTTTTCAAGTATTTCAAAGCTATGATTAGTGATATTTATATGTAATCATCCTCAGGTAGTGTAGATTCTAATTTGTTCAAATGATGAACGCCTGGAGGGGGGGGGATAAATTCAAGCCCGATGTGCTCTGGTGAGCGCTGTGACCCCTGGGCCTCTTGTTATTATTTCTTTGATCACATGAAAAAGTAGAAGAAAGGATTCCTTTTATCACTTGAAAATTTGACTTCGTGTTTCCTTTAAAAAAGAGTTGAATATATTTCACATTCCTAACTGTATTGACTTTTCATGTTTTGAGTCAAGAGACTCAGCCGATAGATAAAAAAAGTGAAAACATGAATTCAAATAAAATCAAAAATAACTTTTTCTTTCCAAACACTATGAGAGATTTTACGGTCTTCATTTATTGTTTATTGACACTTCAGTGACATTCTCCTTTTTTTCTAGAGAGCTAATAAGAGATATGTTTTAAATGTTCAAGTTTCGGGGTATATAGTTTTTGTCTGGTCCATCTGTCTGTTTGTCTTCAAAAACTTTAACCTTACCCATTACTTTTTATTTAGTGGAGCTATGACATTCATCTTTTATAGGTGTTTTCCTTGTGAATAGACCTTTCTTTGGGAACCACAGAATTTGACATTTTGACCTTGACTTTCGAGTTTGACCCATTTTACACAAAAATTTTGAACTTTTACTTTGGCCATATCTTTTAAACAGACATTTTTACAAGGACATTTATACTTGACATATGCTTTTTGTAGAAAGACCTTTTTTGGATACAAACAAACGTGACCTATTGACCAAAACCTTGGAAATTTCTGTACTTAAGAAAAAACTTTATCCTCCGCTATAACTTTTAAAAAGTAAGTGCTAGGACTTCCATACTTCACATATGTAATCCTCGTGAAAAGACGCTTGGAGTTTGACCTACTTTAAAAAAATAACCTTGACCATAATTTTTGAAGGGCTAGGAATAGGGCTTTCATACTTCACGAATTTAATCCTTGTGACAAGACCTTTTATTTTATACCAAGAACTTTAACCCTTCGACTTTGACCATGGCGTTTGACCCACTTTTACCTAAAAATTCCACATTTAACTTTGGCCCTAATTTTTAAAATGGTAGATACTAGGAATTTCATATTTCAAATTTCAATTCTTTTTGCAAGACCTTTCATTTGAAACCAGTAATTTTGACTTTTGGCATTGACCTTGGAGATTTCCGTACAAACGAAAAAAATTTAATCTGGTCATAACTTTTGAACGGTAAGGGCTAGGACTTCTATACTTCAAGTATTTAATTATTAAAGAAGATCTTTCATTGGATATCAACAACTTTGACCCTTTGACCTTGACCTTGGAGTTTGACCTACATTTTACAAACTTAAACCTTGGCCATATTTTTTTAACAGTTTTTAAGATATTTCACATATGTAATCCTTGTGACAAGACATATCATTGAATATCAAAAACCTTTACCCTTTGACCTTGGCCATAACTTTTAAACGGTAAGGGCCGTACTTCCCATAAGTAATCTTTGAGACAAGGCCTTTCTTTAAAAATCAACAACCTTGACCCTTTGACCATTACCCAAGAGTTTGTCCTACCTTCAATAATTATAACCCTGGTCATAACTTTTGAACACGTGGTGCAAGGATCTTATAATTCACATTTTGTATTTCATCTGGAAAAAATGCCTTACTTTAGGTACCAACATATTTGATCTGCATTTGAGAAATTTTAACCTTAGCCATGTTGCCATACGGGGACATCAGTGTTTCACAAACACATCTTGTTTTTGAAATTATTATTTTCGTTTCCTTCTATCCTTATCTATTTATTTTAATTTTCAAAACTGATGCTAGCCTAATATAAATCGCAGTGTTTACATTCTAAGGAAATAATTAGGTTATCTGAAAGCCAGTGACCTTAAAACGGGGTAATAGGATTCTCTTTCCTTTTACTTCCTCCTTAATTGAAATGAGTGCTCTGTGTGGGATATGGATCTTTTTATTTATCAAAGTTATTCATTGTTACGGTATGATCCTACCTATTGCACTATTTGTCTTTAATTTCTAATTTGATTCACTAGCATTTTTTAATCCTTGACGTTCTGAATATATATGAATGGCATATAAAAAATTAATGAACTGTTACCAATAAACAAGCTCTCAAGGGTGCAGAGCAAATATTTACCTACATTGTATGTTGTCAAAAGAGATAGAATCCAATGTACGAGTGTATGATACTGTTGGTGATTCACTTTAATATTAACTTTCATAAATAAATTTCTGTTCCTTTGCCAAGTGCATTTGAAATGAAAGTCGCGGTCTCCCGGAAGTCAGATAACTATCGGTTACTAAAAATACATTTTTTACATGAATGAAATAACAACAATTATTAGAATAATAATTGTATTTATGTATTTAATGCGATAATTTGTTTGGAGGTTTTCGGAAACATTTACATTGGTAAATTGTGAAAATTCTCAGATCCACGCCTTGCCTAATTGTAATGGAATGTGTAAGGTCACGTGGTCAGCTCAGCGAGTCATTCACACTCGCGCGCTCACCACCGCTAACATGAAGCACGTCTATTTTGAATGACAAAGAAGTAAAAACAAATATACAATTGGAGATCAGGACCCATTCTTTGCCGGGAATCCATTTTTGGCGTCATAGAGGTTCTGGCATGACCTAAACTATCTGGGTCCTGATGGTGTAAATCTGTGCTGCACCCCCTCGCACGACCAACCTATGCGGAAGTTCCTTTGAAGTATAAGGAATGCAGTTATTCAATCGCCAAGCTTATTAAGGCCAGTATAACTTTTTGTCTCATTCTACATGAATTGCACACTGGGGTGCTTATGTTTGTGGTAGGCTACCAAGTTTTAAGGTCATAAGAGAGAATTAATTGCTCTGTCAGTCAGTGCTGTTCGTTAAAGGCTAGTTGATGTCTTGATGGCTGTTTGCTGTTAGGCAATAAAATCAATGTTCGAAATATTTAGAGTCATGCATGCATGTTTGGTGAACTTGTTACTGACGAGACATATTCAGGACCAGGTGGCTCATAATGACAATGGTTTCGTCTTATGAAGCAGTTATTTATCTGGGCATTGTTTCGCATTATCTCGTTTCTTTATTGTTTATTCTTTCGTACAATATAGGTAGGAAACTAGAAGTCAAAGTATATATTCTGTCTGATTATTATTAATTACAATCGGTATGACGTTTAGGTCTTATGTACTTATCGTTTGGAAGTAAAGGTACACAGTCAACATATGAACCTACCCACGTGTTAAGCAATAGTACAGAGTAGGCCGCATATAAGTACTCATTGTATGGGAGTCTAGGTGCAAAGTTTATCTGTGCTTACCCATGTTTAACAATGGTACGGAGTAGGCCGAATATAAGTACTCATTGTATGGGAGTCTAGGTGCAAAGTTTATCTGTGCTTACCCATGTTTAACAATGGTACGGAGTAGGCCGCATATAAGTACTCATTGTATGGGAGTCTAGGTGCAAAGTTTATATGTGCCTACCCATGTTTAACAATGGTACGGAGTAGGCCGCATATAAGTACTCATTGTATGGGAGTCTAGGTGCAAAGTTTATCTGTGCCTACCCATGTTTAACAATGGTACGGAGTAGGCCGCATATATGTACTCAGTGTATGGGAGTCTAGGTGCAAAGTTTATCTGTGCCTATCCATGTTTAACAATGGTACAGAGTTAAGGCCGCATATATGTACTCATTGTATGGGAGTCTAGGTGCAAAGTTTATCTGTGCTTACCCATGTTTAACAATGGTACAGAGTTAAGGCCGCATATATGTACTCATTGTATGGGAGTTTTTAGGTACAAAGTTTATCTGTGCCTACCCATGTTTAACATTGGTACGGAGTAGGCCGCATATATGTACTTATTGTGTGGGAGTTTAGGTTCAAAGTTGTTATGTACCTATCTATCCAAGTATTAAATAATAGTACAGAATTGTAGTCTTCCTTAATGTTTTTTTTTTACCAGTCGCACTTGATTAAATGGTTTTGTCTATCAAGTTTCTAAACTGTGCTTATGTTTATGGTTTGTACCTAGGGATAAACATTGGATTTATAAGTTCTATATTGTTTTATTGCTAATGATTGTTTGAGGAAGTTCAATTGCGATTGCACTGTGTGCTTCACTTAAGTAATTGTTGATACGTTACCCAGTGTTTAGTTGAATTAAATTTTTCATTAATTTGCACATATCGTAAGGCGACAAGATATATAAAGTGAATGTTGGGTAACAGGTAAACATTATAATCAAGATTCTATCATTTTGGTATGTTTTACACGATTTTAGTATTGTTTTCAGTTAGCAATAGTACAGAGTATGCCGCATATATGTACTAATTGTGTGGGAGTTTTTGGGTACAAGTTTATCTGTGCCTACCCACAGTTTTAAGCAATAGTACAGATTAGGCCGCATATATGTACTTATTGTGTGGGAGTTTTGGGTACAAAGTTTATCTGTGCCTACGCACGGTGTTTATCAATAGCACAGAGTAAGCCGCGTATATGTTCTTATTGGTGGGAGTCTAGGGTTCATTATTTATTTGTACCTATCCACATGTATAAGATAAGAACAAGGCTAAGGGTTTCTTTGTACTAGTAACAGTTTATGTCGTGTTATATTTTTTGATTTGGAGATTTTTTAAGTTAATTGTGGTCGAAGAAATGAAATTTCTCAAGATCAATGGCTTTAATTCGTTGTGCATTGGCATACCTATGTTCAAGGAGTTTGTTCCTGGTATCCTTGTAGATTTTACATATATACCAACAAGAGGTAGTTATCCATTTGTTTGCACATTATGACATTTGCGTCTAATGTGGCAGGATTTCATTTAGTGTAGAGTTATCCGTACGCTTGATGTTCATGTTTTGTGCGGAATTTATATGTATGCATATGGGTCGAAGTTATCCATACTTTCACTGTTTGGTTTTAAAGTATATATGCCCTATTACATCTAAACATAGTGGCAACTTCATTTCATGTTCATTGCAGTCAATTGCAAGAAAGAGTATCACAATACTTCTTAGTTGCTACAAAGTACATGTTACAAATAGTGGTATCTCCTATACATGTGACATTTTATTCTTTTGTAATGGAGTTAACATATTTATTCTGATTTATCGACATTTCTTTAATTTGCTATTTGATAAAATTGGTAGAATCATGGAATATGTAGAATTTCGTCAAAGCGAATTCTCTCAGCAGAGAATGAATCGATTACTATCAGTATGATTGTAATACAATATATATTTGATATAACGGTTATTCTACAGGAGGAAATTTACTCTTTCTGTTCAATGTTGCTACATTTAGTGTTTCTATGAGCATGATAATGTACATGATGTATCACTTTGTTTACAACTCAGTTGTTGGTTTTTGGCGTCCTTTCTTTAAATGACACCTTAGACTTAAAAGTATTCATATAATTTTTATGTTTAAGTTGCAGATGCCTTTTGATGAATTTGCCAGTGTGCAAATTTGCTACATCCTAGCAGCCCGAGTGAAGAGGAAGCGTAGCTATAACTGTTAATAGCCCAGAGAGCCTAGCAGAATGGTGCCGGTGTAAAGACGAATAATGACCCCCATCGAATAATGACCGGGGGGTCATTTTTCAACGACAAAAAATGACCCCCACCCGTAGAAAAAAATCATTTTTTGTAGAAAAAGGGTCCTAGGGGATCATTATTTTATATGTAAGTCCTATAAAATAATGACCCCCATTGAAAAATGACCCCCTTTAACGTGATACAAAATATACACTCTTTGATATCTTTTTTACAGCGAAACTAATTTTTACATTTTCTGTAACCAGAAAAATACGAAAAGTCGTATGAAATAATTAAGAGATTCACGTAGTCTTTCAATGCTAAATTGTGTTTGAAAAGAGATTCTTTAATTGTCAAGTAAATAAAATTTCTTTTTAATATTCCTCCTTATAATGTTTGCTTAAAGAATGATACACCATGCAAAAATCAGGTTTAAATACTCTTTAATAGGAAAAATTAAATTTTCCGTCATTTCAACTTTTAGTTTGTTTAAGTTTGGCAAATCCTATTTGACAATGAAAGAGGAAGAAATTTTTATCCCCCCCCCCCAAAAAAGAACATTACGTTAAATCAAAACAAAAAAAATAATAATAAATGAAAAGCAGAAATATAAATAAAACTCTATACCTTTCAATAATACTAAAAGAGGCTGTAGATAAAATATTGAAATGAAGTTAAGCATTCACACAAGTACTATCATATCATAATTTACTTCGCCATGATTAAAGCATACTTAAATGTTGGTGGAGGTATATACTTGAAAGTATTGTGGCAAAGTAACAGTTAAAAATTAGTAGAATAGTAGATTATTTTTAATTATAGAAAAATAAAGGTACGGTGGTTATTTTTTGCTTTTGTTCAATATCGACTTCCTCCTAAATAAGAAGGGGGTGGGGTAAGTATAAGACCTAAAGATATGCTCTGTAAACTATGGGCTAGTGTAAAATACACAGTCATTCTAATGCAAAAACTATACATGTAGACATAAACTTTTGATTTAGCACACAGTATTCATTACATTTCTTTTAACGTAGAACCTACTTCGAATGACATCATAACTTGTAAATGTGTTAAACCTGTGCTAACCCATTAAGACGTCATAATTAATTCAATGCCACTTTTTCCCGTACTTGACAGCTTCAATAAAAATGGTAGAAAATACTGCATTTTGAAATTCACAGAATTCAATCATGCCAACATAATCTTGATTCAATTCATATACTTTTTGGTTTATAATGCTTAATGGCAATATATTTCTGGAATAAGAGAAAATATGTAGGCACCTTTTATTTACTAGATCTAGACCTGAAGTTGACAAACCCAAGACTATCTAGTATAATGAAATTACAATGTACATACAACTTTCGTAATAATTTGAATGGTATGTAACCATTTGAAGGAATGCATAAATCGTAAGAAATCTTTAGTTGCCAGCTATATAGTGTAATATCTTAATGAAATGTGTCTAAGTCAAAGATGTACGTGTTGTAGATCGTTTGATCGTGTGTACATTTTTGTGATATCTATAATGAAATGATGTTCATTCCTTTTAACAATCATTTGTTACCTATTCATATTTTTGGTGTTTGATTACAATTTTTCTATGAAATATGATGTTTTTAATTAGTTAGAGGGGAAAGGTATATGATTTAATCATTTTTTGTAATCATTTGGCTATGTTCTTCATCATATTGAAGATTGAAATCATTGTGACAAAGATGTTTGAAAAACATTTACAAATATAGGGTGAATAATTGACTAAAAATAATAGAGTTCATTTGACTATTTTTTTAATGGTGGACTTATCGTTTATGTTAATTGAATAAAAAGAATTTATTCTTGATAAAATATTGTTTAATATTATTCAGTTAAAAAAGTTTATGAACGACGATGTTTGAAGAAGTATTTTTGTGATTTTTCATATTCCCTTTATGACAAGTACCCCTAAAAATATTTGAAAATGTGAAGTCGCAGTATGTAAATACCCTACCAAGTTTCACAGCCTGTTCTAGATTAAAAAACAAGGAAACATTCATGATATCTTAACTGATTGATAAAAGTACTAATTTATCATTTTGAAAAGTTTGAAAATCTTGTGACAAAGACTTTTCCGACATAGTTCTACCTTAATTCTTGTTTTACTCTACCCTTTTACTCAGTTCTGAGTATATTTTTCAGAGAATTTAATATGAAAATCAGAACAAACATTTTCATTGTTGTAACGTCTTCTTTATAATGTATATTAATATGAAAATTTAATTGAAGACCATTTCTTTTTATGTCCCCGTAGTCGAAGATTAGGGGGTATATAGTTTTATCGTGTTCGTCTGTACACTTTGTTGTCCGCAAAAACCTTAACCTTTACCATAACTTTTCATTTATTGGAGCTATGACTTTCATATTTAATATGTATATTCCTTGTGACAAGACCTTACTTTGGGTACCACCAAATTTGACCTTTTGACCTTTACCTTGCAGTTTGTCACATTTTACACAAAAATGCCAAATTTTTACTTTGGCCATAACTTTTAAACGGTAGATACTAGTACTCTCATACTTCAAATATGTAGTTTTTTGGCATTACCTTTCATTGGATACTAAAAACCTTGACCTTTTGACCTTGACCTTGGAAATGATTTTTACCTTGGCCATAACTTTTGAACGGTAAAATTCATACTTCACATATGTAATCCTTGTTATATTAAACATTTTCTTAAGAAATCATCAACTTTGACCTTTGAGTTTTACCTTTCAAAAACTTATCCTTAGCAATTACTTTTGAACAGGTGGTGCTAGGGCTTTCCTATCTTGCAACTGTATTTCTGGTGAGAAGACCCTACATTGGGTTCATATATATTTAAATTGCATTTAAGAACAATTTAATCGTCGCTATGTTCCCATACAGGGGCATAGCTGTTCCACAAAACACATCTTTTTATATATGAGGAGTTGTGGATAAGAGATGGATACCCAAAGCGTTACATCCCAATCACTATATACCCTCCCGCTTTTCAAGCGGAGGATATAATAATGTATAATACTGCTGATTTTTTCTGTCAGTTCGATGATTTCCACCATCAAAAAACAATGTTTACCTAACCCTTAAGACTTGATAAATCTTTTACTCTTTTAGATTCTTAATCATTGCATTTATCTTAAAATATACATGTAGCTATAATTGTATAATGTTATGAGATCAACATATCATCAGTTTATTCCCAATAAGGTCAGGTGAGCATTTTGGCCAATATGTTTCTTTATCCAATTTTTTTTGCCCCCTAAAAATTTTAGCTTTAATCTACAGGGGGTCATTTTTTACGGGGGTCATTTTTCTTCACGTAGGTTCTGCAAATTTTTAGGGAAGTGACACTTTTTCTACGGACAAAAGGGTCATTTTTCTACGTCGAATAATGACCGGGGGTCATTTTTCGCTGTCGAAAAATGACCCCCGGTCATTATTCGATGGGGGTCATTATTCGTCTTTACACCGGATGCCATGAATGTTAATGACACAGGTTTCAACTGTTTAACAAATATTGACTCAGCGAGCGGTTCTATCTAACAAATTGCATAAGATCCGCACCGCCGATGGATAATGTCCTAAACCAGCCCGTCCACTAGTGTTTTCTAAATACATTTTGACTTTACCAACAACTTTCATGCTATCAGCCGGTATAAGATCCATATGTTTGCTAGCTAAACTGCTTGCAGTGCTGCTACAGGTGTGCCCCAAATCAACCGGGTAACCAGGATATCCACTACCGTTGGTTCACAAAGCATCCATACCAGCTAGAGCATTCAATTTGGTTTCGAATAAAACATTTACAGGCGAGTCAGCAAGTAAATAATATACGAAGATCCCTCCCTCCATAATATTTCAAATAAGTTCCCTATATAGCTAGTAAATATAGGTTTAATTTATTTTTATAAATTAGTACAGACCCCATGCACGGTCAGTACATTAAATGAAAGGATTTTCAATTGATGTCCCTTTTCGGAAATTAAGCATTGTCAGGCTAGAATACAATAATAATAATTATAATAAATTATTTTAAAATGTTTCTAATAGACAGCATAATGAAAGACATTGTTTTGATTTACTAGCTCATGTTGTACATTGCATGTACGTTTCTGCGGTCTTTATCTTTAAATATTGATTTGCATTAATTAACCCCATGTAAAATTTTCTCAATCATTTATTTATATAAATGTTCTATTAATTTTCAGTCTTGTTGGACATCTGTAGTTGAAAGATAATCCGTTTTCTTTTGATGTTTAGGAAGGGCATTTTTGCACATGGTGGCAGTATTTCATTCTTGACATCTCTTTCCTGTCTGACGATAGCAATGTTATAAACTCATTCTTGTTATCAAATTTATGGTTAGATCCTAGGATTGCGTTCTTTGAATTTGCTATGCTTAGCTCTACCTAATTTCAGTGTGGTAAATTAATGTCTTACGGATTCCCTATGCTCATGAAATTTTCTATCCTTAATTTTAATTGGCCGGTCAGTTTGAAAGTAGGCAGAGTTGTCAAAGAACCGATTTGTGAGTTTGTAAGGAAGGCAATCTAGGAACATTATTGTGTTATTCAGTTTTGTATTCCATCTACGAAAGTTGTTCCAAATTTGTGAAATTTAGATTTTTAGACTTACAATAAATTCTGAACTTTAGAACCAACTTTTCAATTGACACAATATTACATGGTGAATTTAGTATAATCTAGGAATGTTACACTCTATCCAAAACGCTTAGGAACATAATGAATTAATCTTCATCCATGAAAAGGGCATACTTCATGGAATTAATGGATACAACCTCTTGGGTCCGACAGTTCCAAGAGAAAGGGCTGTTATGCAAATATTTTGAGGTTGTTTATATTTGTTGAATTTCTGATACAAATTTTTAAAAAATTACAATTTGGAAGATACTCTTAAAACTGGTTTAAAATAAAATAAAATAAAAAAAAATAATAATAAATAAATAAATAAATAAAATAAACACTCGCATAGATATAAAGTTAAATAATTCAAGGTTGTAATAAGTAGAATGATATCTGACCGTGTGTCCTACTCGTGAGCACTCTCCGCATGATTCTTCTTCAATCTTCATAATTCTCTCAATGTATTATACCTGTTTTGTGGAACTAAAGTATGTACAGTAATTTAATTGTACCTTGATCTCAAATGGAGAGAACTACAATATAGGTCCGAAGATCAAATATTGGTCAATGTTAATTATTGTTTTGTTCCACTTAAAAAAAAAATAAATAGATAAATAAATGAATAAAAAATAAATAAATAATTATAAATGAATAAAAATAATAATAATAATAATAATAATAATCTAGCATTTAATTACTACCCCCATTAGTTCGATTCTAGAATTTAGTTTAATTGCGAGTCGGTGTTTAACTGCAGTTCTGTTCTATTCATGATAAATAGTTAGATACTGTGATGTAGTTTAAATACAGGTCAGTGATTTAACTGCTGTTTTGTTCTACTCGTGAAAATTAGTAAGATATTAGGATGTAATTTAAATGCAGGTCAGCGATTTAGCTGCTGTTTTGTTATACTCACGATAAATATTTTGATACTCACTAAGTATGTAGTGTAAATACAGGTCAGTGATTTAACTGCTGTTTTGTTCTATTCATGATAAATAGATAAATATTAGGATGTAGTTTAAATACAGGTCAGTGATTTAACTGCTGTTTTGTTCTACTCTTACAATTAAAAATACCGTAAGGAACATGTTCATTCCCACATTTACAGGTCAGTGAATACCTGCTGTTGGATATCTAAATACTCCTCGTCTGACTTTGCTTACTTGCTGGCTCAATAAACAATACTTTTCGATATGTCTTTTTCTCTGAAATTAGTTTTCTTCCATACTTACATGTATTACTCAATATTGTTATTTATTAACATTGCTCGGATATTATATTAATACCGGTATTTCCTCCATTATTTGACATGTAACTACATTTTAGTGATAACTGGTAATGGAATAATTAATGAAAGGTAGATTTTTGTTTTTCATTTCATTACTTTAAGATGTTTGGAGAGGCCAGTGATTAACTGCCTTCATATAGATTTGATGTGTGCAAGCTCACCTTGGATGGTACGGATGTGATTTGCATGTCACATCTTACATGGATGTGACCTGCATATCACATCTTGTGGCCTATTTTATTTTGATGTGCCATCTATTTGCTAACTTTTTAATATGATGCTTTGATTGTCTTGTCTTACAGATACTTTTTTATAGTCAGTTTTGGGGGATCAGACATTATCATATTTTACGTAACTGATAAGCAAAGCTTGTGAATCTGATCCCCCTTCTTGTTTGTTAAATTGTTCACATTTATACCGTCATTTTAATAAATGACATTTTTCATCAACATCAAAGTGTTTTATTTGACTTTACAAAATTAGCAAAAACAAGCTGCGGTGATCTTGCCTATAAGCATTAGAAGACATAAAACAACAATTATTAGAATAATAATTGTATTTATGTATTTAATGCGATAATTTGTTTGGAGGTTTTCGGAAACATTTACGTTAGTAAATTGTGAAAATTCTCAGATCCACGCCTTGCCTAATTGTAATGGAATGTGTAAGGTCACGTGGTTAGCTCAGCGAGTCAATCACACTCGCGCGCTCACCACCGCTAACATGAAGCACGTCTATTTTGAAGACCCACCTCCACCCCAACATTCCTATCCCTTAATATGATCATTAATGTGTCATGTAAAATTTATATTATATTATAGTTTTTACTCGATTGTTTTACGCTTTCATGTATTTGGTTTTGATTATGATCTTTTTGCAAACTTTTTCTTCTGTGGTTTTGTTTGTGTCTTTGATGTACCATCTTTTTGCCAACTTTTTCTTGTGATGTTTGCCTATTTTATTTTGATGTGCCATCTATTTGCTAACTTTTTAATATGATGCTTTGATTGTCTTGTCTTACAGATACTTTTTTATAGTCAGTTTTGGGGGATCAGACATTATCATATTTTACGTAACTGATAAGCAAAGCTTGTGAATCTGATCCCCCTTCTTGTTTGTTAAATTGTTCACATTTATACCGTCATTTTAATAAATGACATTTTTCATCAACATCAAAGTGTTTTATTTGACTTTTACAAAATTAGCAAAAACAAGCTGCGGTGATCATATTATTCAACTAATTGCAACAATCTATAAAGGGAACATAATGCTGTTAGAATTTGCAAAGGAAAAATTGTATATTACACTTAAATGTACGTGAAATGACTTTGAGTCGATTTCCCGATAACTCGTACATAACATCTTTATATCTGCATTAAATTAGTTGTAAAGTAAGCAGCAAGTTCAGTTTTTCTAATAACAGTACTCTTCAGAGGTACGTTAAGGTTATTACTGTGTAGACTTTCTACAAATGAATACATACACAATGCTTCAAATTCTGAATGTTCTAAGTCTAAGTCTTCAACCTTTCATAAATAAAAACAAACCAAAACCTCCCCTCTAAGAACTGATGACCGCTTCGCGGTTTTTAAAGCGTAAACTGCCCAAAGATATGTTATATCGTACAGACGAAAATTGAAATAAGCTTCATTCCTTAATAAGAATACTCGATGCATTTTACACACCTGATATTTTTTCCTTATGAGCATCCCACACAAAATGTTTGATCTCCTACAAGATTTTAGAAGAAACACACAAAATCCGCTGTTACAACGCACTTTGAAAAGAAATTTCAAAGTGCGTTAAATTCGGACCCGAGCTAACGAACTTTGAAAAAATTATTTTTTCAAAGTGCGTTAATATCGACCATATTAACGCACTTTGAAAAAAAATGTAAAGCTTGATCAATGTTCTCACAAATAATCGGTATGATAAATAATTGACCATGGTTGGATAATTTTTTTATGATGAGGTCACTTCAGGACATGAGATATTGCATTGAATATTTAAATATCTTAGGCTTTGATGAATGTTATAAAAAGAAATTGGTCTTTTAGGGAAAATAGAGATAATTGTTTTATATCATTATTTTGTTTCTGTTTAAAATTTCTAGTATGTAATAGATAGATGTAGAGGGGGGGCTAAAAAGTGAATAGCTTAAAGCATTGAATTTGATTTTTCAAAACTATGAAAGTTCTTTATTTCACATACGTTTTACTGTGCTTACTGTTTTTTAGTTTTCATCTGTTTTAAGTTAACTAATTTATTGAAAGTTTTCAACGTCATACCAGTTATGTAAATGCATATACTTATAAGTACCTGTTTTGGGTATAGCATAGGCCTCGAAAGCGGGCAATGACAATGACAATGATTTATTCTCTTAAATGTACAAACATACATTGTAGAGAGGAGGTAGGAAAAGGTACAAACACATACAAAAAAAAATATAATACATGCATTATAAAAAGTACAATGTATCATGTTCAAGTTCATGTCAATTATTTTCATCTATAATTTGTTTGACAATCAATAAAAATTTACATAATTTTTTCAATGCTGAACAGTTTGTTGTTGTAAAAAGTTGCTTAAATTTCTCTATATTTGGTCTACATGTGAAAGAGTTGAAATATATTTTAACCTATTCTCTTTAATTTCTTTTTGTGTGCATTCAAAAACATAATGGAATTCATCACCAATCTTATGAAAATCACATAAAGTACAAATTCTTTGTTCTCTTGGAATACCATACCATCTCCCAGTTTCATTAGGGAGTTTAAAGTTGCTACATCTAAATTTACGTAACAAAATTGAAAGTTTTCTTGGTAGATTAACGAGATATCTTTCTGGTTCTAGTATTTCTTTATAAATACGATAATTTACACCCTTTGATGAGTTAAAAACATTACATTGCCAGTTTTGGACATTTTGGTCAACAAGTATTCTTTTTACTTCATTTTTTACCCATGCAACATTGTACATTTAATGTGTTGTCCATAAATAAGATAATCCACAATCATCTAAAATATTTTTAACATAGTTAACCCAAGGCAAATTATGCCTTGAAGCTAGAACATACATTTTTGTAGCAAATTTATCCAACGTTTTTAAGAAAAATGTAGTTTTGCCCAAAAAGAAATCATTCTTACCTTAATATTAATGATAAGTGGGAATCTGCCAAGTTCCCCATACACCATGTAGTTTGGCGTTTTAGTGTTCAAACCTAGTATATATTTACAATATTTTAAGTGAAGTTTTTCGATTAAAGTATTTTTTGTAAATCCCCATATTTCACATCCATATAACAAAACTGGTTGTACAATTCTGTCAAACTATCTGACAATCCATAGAAAGATTATGTTGTTTACATTTTGATATCACTCCATACATAGTTTTTACAGATTTATTGTATTGTTCTTTTATATTTTGATTAAAAGAACCTGATTTTGAAAAATATATTCCTAAGTACTTATAACTATCAACAATCTCTAGAATTAAACCATCATATGTAAAATATAAATCTTGTTTTATTCGACCTCTTCCAAAAATCATTATTTTTGTTTTGTCAACATTTACTTTTAACCTCCATTTTATACAATATTCATGAAAACAATTCAACATATTTTGCAATGACTCAGGGTTTTCAGCAAATAAAACAGTGTCATCAGCATACAGGAGAGCAAAAAGCTTAATATATATAGGAAGTTCATTCTCAATAATTTCAGATATTTTTTCTAGACCAGTTATATCATTCATGGTGAGGAATGATTCTAAATCATTTAGATAGATAGAGAACAGAAAGGGGGATAAATTTTCACCCTGTCTTACACCAAGTTGACAGGGGAAAGTATCTGAAAGAACGCCATTTACTCTAATTTTTGCCTTGATACCCTCATACATTTTCTTGATTATTCTAAAATATTTTCCATCTATATTACAATATTTTACATTGCCAATGTCTTTGTCCGAGATAAAATTACCAAATGTAAATGTAATTTATTTCCTCATGAATGTTTTTGCGCGGTTCCAAAAAAACCACGTGCAGGGCGGGACAACACCTAGAGAAGCAGGCTTGGAGCCCGTGGATTGGCGGAATCAAAGCATGTAAATATAAGGAATAACTGTCAGATTTTTCGAATTCATGAAGATGATCAATGGATTGGCTTGTGTGATAATTTCATGCATAAACGCCTTCGCCAATCCATTGATCACTTCATGAATTCGAAATTAAGACAGTTATTCCTTAAATCAAATAGTATTTTGTTCCAAAGTCCTATTCTCCATACAGAATCAAAAGCTTTTTCAAAATCAATAAAGGCACAATAAATTATTTTTTTTTATCTTTTTGAATATTTCGATGATTGTATGTAGAGTAAATATGTGATCAGTTGTACCATAATTTTTACGAAATCCAGCTTGTTTTTCTTGTATTATTTTGAATTCTTCTGAATATCTATTAAGTCTATTATTTAAAATGGATGTAAATAAATTTCCAATACAACTAATTAAAATTATTGGGCGATTTATTCTTATAGATAGGATTTTTTTCACCACACAACCAATCAGAGGGGAAACAACCACTGTCAAGAATTTTGTTGAATATTTTTTGATAGAGGGGCACCATTATGTTGCATTAACTTTTAATATCTTCATTGTATATGTCATCACTTCCACATGATTTGTTTCTTTTAAGACTTTTTATACTTTGCATTATTTCTTCACAAGTTATCGATTCATTTATAGACTCATTACACTGTAAATTAGAAAGAATATCTATATCCTCATTTGATAAAACATAGTCAGGTATTTCATTATCTTTTTCCATTTTTAAATCTTAAAAAAAAAATCATATAATTCCTCAGCAGATGCATTTACATTTTTTCTATTTTTTTGCCCAGAGTTTATTATTTTCCAATATTCTTTCGCGTTTGTTGATTTTAGTTTTTTCAATTTTATAATCGGAGTAAAGTTTCGAAAAAGCATGAACTTCGAAATTTTTTAACAACAGTCAAAAATTCAGTATTACCTATGCAATAATATATGACACTAATACATTTACATGTAGTTTTACCAGTACATCTATCATTTTCCATACGACCATTCAAAATAAAAAGATCAGTAAGTTTACAACCAGAAGTCTCTGTCGAGACTGTAGCTCTACTGGTTTATACTTAAAACAAAGGATGAGAAAAGAAGCCATTGCCGTCAGACCACAACTGTAGAAGGAGTAGCTTTTTAAAGGAATTTCAAAGGCATTTCTATTTTAAGTAACAATGGCAACACTGTTCATCAAAATCAAAAACCGATGCACTATTTTATATATCTTAGTGTAGTCTAGTTGTGTGTCAATTTATATTGAAATCAGACCAAAACTGTAGGAGGAGTTGCGTTTTAAAGGAATTTCACAGGAAATTCCTTTTTTGAGTAACCATGGCAACACCGTTCATCGGAATCAAAATCGGATGCACTATTCTATGTATCTTAATGTACTCTACTTGTGTGCCAAGTTATATTGAAAACAGACCAAAACTGTAGGAGGAGAAGCGTTTTAAAGGAATTTCACAGAAAATTCTATTTTTAGTAGCCATGGCAACGCTGTTCATCGAAATAAAAAAACAATGCACTATATTATCTTAATGTAGTCTACTTGTGTGGCAAGTTATATTGAAATCAGATCAAAATTGTAGGAGATATAGCGTTTAAAAGGAATTTCACAGAAAATTCTATTTTTAGAAACCATGGCAACACCGTTCATCGATATCAAAATCTGATGCACTTTTTTACTGTATCCTAGTATAGTCTACTTGTGTGCCAAGTTATATTGAAATCAAATCAAAATTGTAGGAGGAGTAGCGTTTTAAAGGAATTTCACAAGAAATTCTATTTTTAATAACCATGGCAACACCGTTCATCGAAACCAAAATTCGATGCACTATGTTATGTATCTTTGTGTAGTCTACTTGTGTGTCAAGTTATATTAAAATCAGACCAAAACTGTAGGAGGAGTAGCATTTTGAAAAATTGTTTACAGACAGACGGACAGACAGACAGACAGAAGGACGGACGACGGACACCTTACTGTCGCATAAGCTCTTCTGGTCTCTGACCAGTAGAGCTAAAAATCGAGTAAAAGTTCGCCAAAATTATTCTTGACTAGGTCTTTTGATGACCGTTGCGGTGGGATATTAAGTAAGTCTAATACATACAAACCTTCAGGATAAAAAATCAGAATAAGTGTCACAGTTAGTAATGTAATCAGGGTCTATTCCAGTTCTTTCGTTAAAATCACCAATTAAACAAACATATTTACACTTGTTAGAAAAACGAACATATTGTTCTTCCAATTCTTCAAAAACATCACAAGATACATACTTAGAATTTTCAGGTGGTATGTAAACAGCGCCTAAAAGTAATGTTTCATTTAACACTTTTTTATTAAGGTTGAATTTTAACCATAAACAATATTTACTTGCAGAATCTTTTAATTCTAATGAATCGACGAGTGTTTCTCTAACAAAAACAACAATACCACCCGATTTAAAGCGAGATTGCTCGCAACGGTGCTTTTCAAACATTTTAAAACCAGGTATTATTACATGATCTGTGTTATCAGTTTTAGATTCATTTACGCATATGATATCATAATTTGTGAGATATTCGATAAATTCTGTACAGTTTATTTTACTTATTAAACCACAAACATTAAGTGAAACAATTTTAATAGAGGATATTTCATCATAAGATATGCGTCCATCCTCCTCAAATCCCTAGTATCCTGGTTGTCCTGAATGAGTGAAGTCCATTGGGGCGGATCCTCTGGCGGGCTCCTCCGTTGGGGTGGGTCCTCTCACGGGTTCCTCTGGGCCCCTATCCTGGAACTCCTCGTCATAGTCTGGATCGTATAACTGGCCGTTCACGTGAAGTTTGTCCCTGACCATCCTAACCGTGTCAACTTGTTCGCGGAACTGCCTCATCAAAGGGTAGAGGGCCCTTCTGCGATCTTCCACAACAGCTGGAAATTGTTGGTGTATTCCAAAAAGGCTGCCCTTCAAGCGATATGCACAATCTAACACCAGGTCTACATCTCTTTGGTATACGAATCTATCCATTATTGGCCTGGGTCGGCCCCGGGTAAAACGTCCGAAGCGATGTATATTGGAAAATTCGATGTGTTCATCGATCCCAAGTTCAATGAACAGAAATTGTCTAAGTTTCCATTCAGTGTCTTCTCTTAGGTATTCCTTTCCAAGTCCAGTGAAGACTAGATTCATTTTCATCGATCTGCACTGTAGATCAGTAATCTGCCCTGTAGATGTTCACGGTCCTTTCTCAGATTTTTCTAGTCCTCGTGAGCGCGTCATAATTGTATTTTCGTGGCGTTTAATGTCTTTTACCGCTCCTGTTGTACTCGCTTTTTCATTTTTCATTGTTTTCATCTGGTCGTTTATTTCTCGTATAGCTTTGTCTTGATCGTGAAATCTTTTTCTAATTTCAACAGATAACCCTTCCATCTTTTTAGAGTCTGTATCAAATTTTGAAGATACAAACGAAATACTCTTCTCGAGTTCTTCATTTTTCTTTTCAATTGTGTTGACTCGTATTCCTAATGCAACCACCCTGCTCTCAACACTGCTCAACTTTTGCTCTATGCGATCTAGCTTACTTAGTTTGAATGAGATTTCATCCAATTTTTTATTTGTAGTTTCTTGTTTTGATTCACTTGACTTCATGAAGGATTTTAAGGAAGCAAGTATTTTGGAAGCATTTAATTCCGATTCTTCAAAAGCACATTCACCGTTTTCACCGTGTTCATCATTATTTTCTCCATACAGCACTCTCTCGGCCTGCCCTATCGCCTCGCTGAGTGATTCCTGTGGGACCTCACCTTCACTTCCATTACTCCGAGTTTTTCGCTTCTTTGTTTTTTCTCCCATTTTCTCCTCATCACTATCAGATATTTTGGAAATACATTCCACTTAATACGCAAACAAGGATTAAACAAAAATTCCAAAGATGTAAAGCCTCGTCCAGTTAATCACATAGGTTAATCACGTGGGAAATCAAGAAAGAATTAATTTTGACGCATGCGTTTCCAGAAATCCGAAGGGCAAGAGGAGGGGGCTTAGCTTCCCCACTTATTTTGGAAAGATAAACATCATTTAAGCATTGAAAATGCGGCTTATCCATGTTTTATTTGTTGCCGACGCCTATGTATTGGAATGATGAAGATTTGGACTGATAGATCTTATATCCGTCTTTTCCTCTTCTCAGCGGGAGTAAATCAATGCATATGTGTTTTGAAAGATAAATTACAAATATAATCTTTCCATTACTTAAATCTGAATCCAGATTTTTTTTTTTTTTACATATTTTTTCAAAGTGCGTTAAGTGTCTCCATGATAAAATATATTGATGTAACTCTTAACTCACTTTGAAATTTTTTTTCAAAATGCCTTGAGTTGGTCCCAAATTTAACGCACTATGAAAAAAATTTTTAAAGTGCGTTTATTTCGTCCCAATCTTAACGCACTTTGATTTTTTTTCCAAAGTGCGTAATTTTTTCAAAGTGCGTTGCCACATTATCCTTCCATTCCGTCGTAAAAACTTCTTGTCTAAAAAAGCATTTCAAAACTAAGAAAAATGTATTTGAAAAATCAAAAGTATTTTGTATAAAAAATGATATATTGTAGATAATGTAGCAAAGGATAAGACATGCTTAATTGTCGGATATCTGGCAATAAAGATTGATTGCGGAAAATAAGGCTGATTAGAAGAAAAATACAAAATGTCGAAAGTTTAATGACCTTATCTTTTCTGTAGTGATACATGTATCTTTTTCTTATTACTTGTGCATTCAATAGTATTTAAGTTAAAATTAAGTTCCCTAAAATACAGTGTTTTGTGTGATGTTCAAACTGCAAAATAGGGAAATTAACTGCACTTATTATGGTACCTGTATAAGACCGTTACATTCATTGCCACTGATGTATAAATTGTTGTTTGTTCAACAGTATAGTGAATAATTTATGTAATTATTTAATTAAAAAAAGATATATAAAACAAGCCTTTTTCTTAAACTTCTATATACCACTGTCCAAAAGGCATATAAAGGCTATTAGATTTTACCTTTTGTAGAATGTGATAACAAGCATTATGGACCTAATTGCTCCCAAGACTGCAACGTCAATTGTTAAGGACAGATTTGTGAAAATACCACGGGGTTCTGCATATTTGGGTGTGTGAATGGGTTTTAGTCACACAAATGTGAAATCAAGTGCAGCCCATCATGTCCGTCTGGTTGTAATAGATACTCCGGGATGTGTGAGGGCGAATGTCCAGCTGGCAAGTATGGAGACCGATGTGAACGGTTCTGTAACCTTTATTGTAAAAATGGATGCAATAAATACGATGGTTTTTGCAATTCCGGGTGCACTGTCGGGAAATTTGGCGCTACTTGTCTCTATACCTGTGGTGCTGGATGTATTTCTGGTTGTAATCAAGTCAACGGGAGTTGTTCTTGTAAATTCGGATGGCAGGGGCACTATTGTGATGGTAAACCACTATTTAAAATCTTTCTGAAGAGCCATTTATCCAGTTTGTGATATTGTCTTTGGCCACAATAAAACGTTGATTGTTTTGAATTGTTGCATGCCTTGGTGAAACACCTCCCGTTATAAAAGGAATTACTGGCAATTATTAAGAATTCCTTTTCACAATTTTACCTTTTTTATCATCTAACAACCATCTTACAAATGATTATAACTTCATTTCTTCGAAAAAGATCTTTATTTTCAAAACCGATTCAAGAATTAATGAGAGTTACATGTAGTCTGTACTTAAATGTATCTATTATCCTACTACTGAAACTGCTTTAAACGCGAATTTACACTGATTTAGCTGATCTCTATACTCTCTGGCGCTGAAGTAGGTGTATCCTGATATGAGGCATCTTCATTAAATATATTTATATCGAAGTTTAAAGCATTTTATATTCGCGATGTTTGCATTTAGTTATTGCGAATCCAAGAGACGATTCTTTTTTTTTTTTTGCAAGCTAAAGATTTAAAGCAACTAACAACATTAGCAAGTTATATAGCGAAGCAAGAATACAACAAAACAGTTATATTTAAATACAGAAATAACTAGCATATGCGTCTTTTTGCCTACATTAAGAATGCAGTCCAATCTATTATGGACCCCTGTGTGATAGGTTATGTAGTCCAGTTTGTTTAAATGGAACCTGTTTTTCAAACAACGGGTTGTGTAAAGAAGGCTGCAATACGAACCTTTATGATATTCAACGTATTGAAGGTAATAAAGTGATTACATGTATCTGCTATGATTATGTTTAAGGGGCCATGAAAATATTCATTTTACTGATGAAAGGGAGTTCCATAAAAGATTCCCGGAAAGTTCAATATTTTTTTATGAAAAATACATGTACTTTGCTTATGCACCAAAACAGAAGATAAATTTTTAATGTATATACCTTGTTCTTGAGAAGAATGATTTTACATGAATTTTATTAACAAATAGATAATTTGTAATTTAATCAATAGGTTTTTTTTTCAAAGAAAAAATGAAATAAGTATGGTCTCGTTTTAAACCTATTTAAAGTTTTTGACTCATTTTTAATGTTAGAAATGACTAATCTATTTGAAAGAACAAGCAGGGTGGGCTGAAATTATCCCTTACATTACATATGAACGTTTATTTTTCATTTATTTTTAACAAAGCTGCACATTATTAGGGTTCTCCACCTTTCTGTGGAAAGACCTCTTGAAATGCTTATGTTTATTATTATTATTATTATTTTTCTTCCCGGACTTTTGAAACCGCAAGACTTATCGAAAAACTTTGTAGTTCATGATATTGGATATTAAAAGTTATTCCTAAAAACGACCCCCCATGTTTGAACTTTGACCCCTTTCAAAGTTATTGCCCCTTTCGCAAGAAATGCTTGTTATCGCTACTCCTTTAAAACCGTAAACCGTAGAGGTATGAAACCTTCACCAATGTCTTCGACTAATTGAGAGGATCCTGGAATCTATTCATTGCAAAAGTATTCGGTGACTCCTTCAATGAGTTATTGCCCCTGAAAGTTTTAAAGCTTACAAGAAAAATGAAAAACTTTTAAATGACAAGTGGTAAAGATATAGGTCCAAGTGCATGAGATCTTATGACCGTTGACCTTGAAAATAGGTCAAGGTCAAAGGTCAAGGTCATTGGAAAAGTAGAGAAATTGTCAATTTAAGCTTAAAATTCAAATGACCTTTGACCTTGGTATTTGACCTTGACCTCTGACCTTGACCCTTACCCAAAAGGTCATAAAGAAATATTCATTACCTTTATCTAGATGCAGCTTCAAGTGTTAATCTCAAGTTTACCTCTCTCTCTTTTCATGACCTTGACCTTTGACCTTGATAAATGACCTTGACCTTTGACCCCATTGACCCAAAGGTCACAATCAAGCTAATGGTCGTGTATTTATTTACAACCTTCACTCTAACAAATGCTTATAAAATAAACACCCCCCCCCCCCCTTTTAAAAAGAAAATCAACACCATCTTAGAGAAAATGTCTACAAGTCAAACGAAACGAAATATCGGCAAAAGATTCGTAATAAAAGCAAGAATAGACCTGAAAGAAAGTGTCCTGAGAGTTTTAAGGTGAGTCTCTAAAGTATTTTGAAATTATAGTGATTATCGGCAAAATCTGCATTTTTTTCTGTCTGAAATTTAGTTATTGCTGAGCATAAAAATTAATTAAAACTCGTATTGGCTATTTCTGCAATTATTGTTAATATCATTCGATTCTCCTGCTCTATTACGACATTTTAATACCAAGTATTCTTGCTTTCTTAGGTGTATGGAATTTATTTTAATTTTATTTAGATTTAAATCTAAATCTAGGAAATAGCGATTTTTCATATCAAATAAATTTCCACGCGCAATTGCAGATAGTTTATACAATATAGTGTAGAAAAAATGTCCATGAACTCACTGTTTTTCCGGGATTTTTAATTTTCTCTGCAACTGACCACGTGTATTACTTTCGCTTTTACGAATCTATATATGCTAAGTGTCATTGCTTCACTGCAAATGTGTCCCATAATTATTCTAATCATTTTCCTACATACAATATCACATCAAACCGGCAAGATCTCAGTTTTTTAAGAAATTTGACCGGTACTTTCCTACGAAACTACAGGTATCCTCTTCCACCTTCAAAAAATAAATTAGTTTACAAAATACGCTTACTTGTGTACAACTTGATGGCTCAATGGTTAGCGTGTCCGACTTACAAACCAAAGGTTGTAGGTTCAAGCCCAGCTGGAGAAACTTTTTTTTTTCATTTTTTTTTTTTTTTTTTTTTTTTTTTTTTTTTTTAATTAAAAAGAAATGAAAAATTAAAAAAGGTGGAAAGCCGTTAATTTTTAAGAGAACAATTAGTCTCCTAGTTTCTTTTTGTTGTTGTTTTCTAATTCTGTCCACTTTTATATCTTTCTTTTCTATGGAAGAAATGAACCAGGCATCAAAGAGCATTTCAAATTCAGCTTTTTACGTGGTTATTGCAGTTCTGCTGATAAGTGTAATTCTCAACATATATTTCATAGCCCGGTGAGTTTTAAACCTTTCATTGACTTTTTTTTATTAAAATGATAATTCTGTCAAATTCAAAGAGGAAATAGGAGTCATATTTAAACACGTGCTAATATTTTGTCATTTTGTTTTTTGAGAGTTGAATATAAGTTTTATTGAGATACAGTATATAGATATATGTTTTAAAATATTACAGGAATATTAAGCAAACTTTCAATAAAAGCCAAAAGTTGAAAGAAACAAGGCGCCACAAGAATTCTACAAGACATGTAAATACAATCGTCAATGATAAAGTGGAGGAAAACACAGGTTATCAAGAACTTGGAGACCTAAGCCAACCCTCTCATTACGAAGAACTAAAGTCAATGTAGCTCTAATGCCATAGCCTAGATAAACTTTTTTTTTAATATGTGCTATTTTCGGACGTAATTGTTTTGTTCCTGTTGATAATTATAAAGGTCTTCAATAACAAAAGTTTAATATTTCACAGCTGTATATAAATAACTGAAATATAATGAAAGAATGAAATTGTTTTTTTAAGCAGAGAATATACTTTTTTGTAGCTAACATGTAAAAGACTACTATAGTTATGTTGTTCAATTGGCATGGTCTTGTTTTATGATTATTCAGTGTATATACATGTACGTCGGGAAAAAATACACTTTTATAAGATGATATCAGTCTCAAAGGCTTTTTGACATAAATGTGTTTCATTGGCGGATGGATATGTTCATTATGTTCAAATATATATTCTGAATTATGAACGAGTATTTTTCAGGAGATCATGGTAAATGATTGTTCTATTACTTTTAAATTTCTTTGAAAAGGAAATTATGTAATTTATTTTTGAAAGATTACCTATGGCTTAGAAATTTTTCCTGGCTTTAAAAATTTATATTTGCCAATTATTCCAAATATAATTATTATTAGCAAAACTTGTAACAAGGAAATACAACTGTATCATGTACAATAAAAAGTTAGGAAACATTCTTTATGAATTATGTTACATGTATGTAGGTGGAGTTGATCATAGAATTACGTGTCTTTGAACTTCTCCTACATAGATAAGTGTTCATCTCCTGCTTTGCATAACAATAATCATCAATTTTTTAAATGTCTACATAAGTCTTACTCTCGAAAGCCCCTTTTATTTCATTTTGGAAAACGTCTACAATGTTCTTTTAAGTATGATAACTATCGCTAAATTTATTTCTATATCCTCCCTTCTAAAACAATCAAAAAAGATAATCCGTAGAGTTATGAAAACAAGTGTTAAACATAATCAAAATACATGAATTCAACAGAATGAAGTAACTTAATGACATAAAGCTGTAGCATTATGTAACTAAGCAGGAAGAATGTAATTCGTTGAGATCCTAGGTTGTGATCAATATTTTCAGCAGTGAATTAAAAAAAAAACTTTATATAATCACTATATTGGCTTTTTAACACTGTAAATTTTTGCCCGCGTGGCGCAGTGATAGAGCATCTGCTCTAGATTCGCTTATAGTAAGAAGTTAATCCGGGTTTGAATCCCACTGTGAGACGTGGAGACCGGTCCTTCGGATGAGATTGTGTGAGCCAAATTCCTGTGTCGCAGTAGATGCTTGAAGGAAAAAGATCTATTACGGCTCATCCTCGGTCCTAGGTGCCAAGTATAGGTCAGAATTTGTATTTTTTTTCCACTTGCAAGTGGGAGGTATCACCGCTTGAGTGAAAAATTTTCAAGAGGAATGTTAAACAACAATTATACAACGTACACTGTCCTCATGTACTACATATGAAAATTTCAAGACAAGTTAATTCGAAGGGAATGCAAAGACGTACGATTTACAAATTAAATATGAGTATCGGGGGCATTCAACACGATACATTTATTTTATGTGAAACTGATTTTGACAGAGTACATGTATGTTTAAAGCAGATATGTAAAGTTAGCTACTAGTTAATGATTACTGACTACAAGAAATGGGTTAGAATAGTTATTAAAAGTAAGATACTAGTAAGGAACAACGATAAGTGGGTAAAGTAAGGTTCTAGTTGTACTACTTTTGGCCAGTTTTTAGAGGCTAGCTACAGGTGTACTGGCAGTTTTAATCACATGCCGAAGCCAGTTACTAATAGCATTATTCCCGATTTATGTCTGTACCAGTACTATGTGCTAGTTACTATTCGAAAAAGTGATTTGGCCAGTTTTTTTTAGGACAGCTACAGGTTTATTGGCTGTTTTAATCACATGCCGAAGCCAGTTACTAATAGCTTTATTCTCATTTTATGTCTGTACCAGTACAACTTGCTAGGTACTATTCGAATAAGTGATATCACCTAATCCGTTTTTAAGGATTTGAATCTCATACATTGTTAGTTCATAAGAAATTGTGAAAACAAATTGGTTAGAAGTCTCAATAGAATAAAATGGACCAATGCTTGCCTATCATGTTTGATCTTCGTATCTATGCCTTTAAAATGAAATTAAAAAGCAAACATTGATACTTCAATGATCAACTAGCTCAAATTCATTTCTCGCTCATGTCTCTACTTTGCAATGGATAATTTTAATGAACGTAGAGACATTGAAACTAAGCCCGAGGAAACAACAAAATAATAATACGATTTTGTCTGAATCACTTACGAAAAATCTCTAGAACGAAGTAAGTTATTGATAAACAAGTTGATGAAAAAAGAAAATCAGCAGTCTTGTTAAACGTCAATATTTCGTAAGTCCTTTGGTCGGTACAATGTTCTTGTCAGCAAATACACTAAATCATAGAGTCAAATAAAGAGTGTAGTTTTTCATACTTATTGTTAGTTTTTTATACTTATTGTTTGGGCATTCGTTACACATGGAATCGTCGACGGATTTTTCCGTTATTTCCCAATCATGTAAAGGAACACACGTCGGGTTTGATCGGTCGGAAAGGTATGTTCACACCTCTATAGCACCTGTTCCCACCACTGATGCATTAGAGGACCGTGTTTGCTCTGCTCCAGATTAATATTGTCTAATGGACTTTTGGACTTGAATATTGTTCGTTATCTCCATATATTTCAATTCACATTCAAGGATTTAATAGATTGACATGAAATTGCTTTTTTGAAGATAAGATCGATCTTTCCCAATAAAGAAAAAAGTAAAACCCAGAGATCAAATTATGGGATTAGTTAAGATACTATCAAAATTTATTTAAGGTACATTACAATAATCAATTCAAAGCTAATAAGGTTTGAGAAATCTAAGAGTATGCTCCTACATGTATAAGTAGACCATATTTTTTAGTGCACATAGCCATGACTAAAGAATTCCAACATACTCAAGATTTTGTTTTGTCAGATATGAGTATGAAATTTGAAACAGAAAATTCATCATGAACTTTTGAAAGACAGAAAGGTGACCTTGCATGCTCAAATAACTACACAATAATTTAAAAGTGAACTTTTCATTTTTTGTACCCTTTAGGTTCTTCAAGTCCATTTCGAAATATACAGCAAAATATTCCAATTGTATTCTTTGATATAAGTTTTATGAAAAACACTCCTACTACCTCTCTTGACGTTACAAAAGCTCAATATATCATTTAGTTATATACAGTAACGAGTTAAGCTCGGTACTTTAAACATCTCAAAATCAATAAATAAGCCCAAGTGTCAGATTGAAAACTTCAAAGTGCGCATTTCTTAAAAAAAAGGGTTGTTCGAAAAATTCGTGGACAACTGTCATATCTTTTTTATTTTACATCGTATTTTATCCAAATTTGGTAGAAATATCTTAACAGAAATTAAAATGATTTGTATGATTTTTTTTTTAAATAATACGATTTATTCAAAACCTATCCATATTTTAAAAATGCAAAAATCGGATCGGATCGCGGTACAGGTCAACATTTAGTAAGTTACAGACACTACACTAAATAATGTCTGCAGTCATATTCTCTGTAAAATGGAGCAAAATCGAACAACAACCTATAAATTCAAATTAAGAATTGTTAAATCGATTCATATGCCTAGTTATATGGCTTTATATTTTGCTTTGTTGAAAAGAAATCAACTGGAGAAGATAGGAGAATTGAAAACGACAAAAACGACAAACACGATGACTTGTTAGAACGTCACGGAGCAGCAGCTAAAGATGCAGTCTTGTGTTTTACTCAGGAAAAATCATGAATAAACTTTAAAAATGTTGGAGGAATCAGGAAAATATGTTACAAGCTAGTTGTGCATGTGTGTACAAATAGTTCAGACAGTATTTGAATGACAGAGACTCTATATCGGAGGATGAGGACAATCTGAAGAAACGGTTTCACTATAAAAATCTGACCAAAATTTTTAAAAAGTTCGAAGGTCAGGTAAAGACATAGGCGCTTCAGAGTTGCTTTTCATGTGAAAGCAGAGTAATTAAAACCTTAAGGGGTACCGACCCTCTGATATGACAAGATAACTCTCAGAGACAGTCAGAA